>NC_135285.1:11217500-11290000 GCF_051311805.1 Agelaius phoeniceus | reverse complement strand
TGCCCATTCCTCTGTGCTTCCCTCTGACCCTGCACGGCCCCGGCTGTCACAGATGAGGGGATTGCTGCTGGTCATTCCTCTCTCAGTGGTGCTGGGATTTGCAGTTTGAGGTGCAGTTTGGTGGGGCCTGAAAACAGCTCAGTTTCAGGCACCAGTGCCAGCATTGTGGGGGTCAGAGCAGCCCCAGCCCCAGGCCCTCAGGCCAGCCCCCACAACTGCCCAGCAGAGCTAAGAGGAGCAAATGTCTCCCTGCTGCTGGTAATGAGTAGCACAGCTGGGCCAAAGCCCCTCTCCCCCTGCCCACCTCGCTGCCCACGGCTGCCACAGCACAGGGAAGGGGCATGGCCAGGCATGTGCACCCCAAAAGCTCTCCCTTCCTCTCGGAGCAGCAAAAGCTCCTGGCCTCAGCTGCCAAGCAGAGTGTTGTGAGTGCTGTGCCTCGCAGGGGCCGGGAGGGCAGCGGCTGCTGCTGCTGCTGCAGGGCTGGCTGTCCCCAGGCTGGCACCAGCAGTGTTGGCACAGATGTGCCAGCGCAGACAGGGCTGGAGAGCAGAGCTGCCAGCAGCCTGGTGGCTGTGCCAGGGCGCGTTGAGCTGCAGCAGAGGTGGCCTGGGACAGGTCAGGGGATCAGCCCCAGCCTGCTCAGGGCAGCAGAGCTGCTCTGCACAGCTCAGCTCAGGCGGCTTTGTGCCTTTAATCCGCTTGTTGCCACATTCCTGTCTGGCCCTTCCCAGTCTCTGCTTCCCAGGCACGTGGGCACAAGCTTATTAGGACTCATGATGCAGCACCAGGTATTTTCATCCGTCCCAGCTATCACCATAGCCTGTTCTTTCAGGAACGTGACTTCACAAGTACAGAGGCTCTCCCCAGTCAGCAGAGGCAGAAGGGGAGAGAGCCAGGGCTCCCCAAAGGATTCTCCTCATATCTGGAGTCCTCCTTAATATTTAGATATTCCTCAGCAGAGGCACAGGCAGTGCTGCTGGACAGGGAACAGTATTTACTTCATGGCAGAAAGGAGAAGGAATTCATTCAGCCATTGCCTATGGTTTCTTGGCCAGCAAAACCAGAATATTCCTGTTTAACCTCCTGAGTCTGTCAAGGATGATCCCATAGAGCCCTGCCAGCCTGGCAGCAAGGGACACTTTGGGATCATGGGCTGGTGTTTTGTTGCCATACCTGCAAGGATTCCTGCACAGCCCTGAGCAGAGAGCGTGGGCGGGAGGGACAGGGGGACAGCTGGGGGGACATTCTGCAAAGGCCACAGCTAGGGGCCCAGCCCCATCTGTGCAGCAGGAACAGGACTCTTAGGGGTGGTGCTTTGAGCCGGATGGGTGTCACCCAGGGACAGGGGCAGGTGCCAGCCTCCAGGATATGCAGGCTCCTCCAGCTCTGGCAGCTCCTTGGTAAGGGAGTACCAACTGCGTCAACATATTAATTCTATTTCTAAAAGTCTGAGGAAACAACCACCATTAGCACAGCTCCCAGTTCTGCTCTTTAGGTATCATATAATTTAGATTAACAGATATTTTGCAGATGCCACCAAACTTGACAAGATATAATTATTTTCAACAAGAAAAAGTTGTTTTTTTGGCTGCTTTATGATTGTGAGGATGTTCCCAAACAGTGATCCTGCAGCATGCTGGGCTGTGGTAACTCTGTCCCCATCTGCGTGTCTTGTTTGTGCTGATATTTGCCACTGTGAGGCTGCCCTCGAGCAGACCCTGCTGCCATCGTGGGACAGCACCTTCCCAGGTCCAGAGTGGTGCTGGGCTGCCCGGTCCTGGCTGCTGTTCAGGGTGGAGCAGGCTGGGCACCGGGGGTGCCAGGCAGAGCCTCAGCCTGCAGAGCCACTGCAGGGTGACCCTGGGGAGAGGGCAGGGCAGGAGGGGGTGTGAAAAGAGGGGTGAAAGGGCAATGCCACCCTGCAGCACATCCCAACCACATGAGCCTTGTCTCACGGCTTTGGCCTCTCTGTGTCCCTATGTGGCCTCTCCCTGCGCCCTGCAGACCTGTGTACAAGTTCCCTCTGAGGTCCCTCTCCTGTCCCAGGTGCCTCCCAGCCTAGTGTGGCCCTGTTCCCCCCATGTCCCCAGTGCCTCCGGTGCTCCTACCGCATCCCTGCTTTTCCCTCCCTGCCCCGTGTCCTCTTGGTGCTCACCGCGCCCTGGGGTCCCTGGTGCCTCTTGTCTCCATGGTGTCTCCCTGCCCCGTGTCCCCCCGTGTCCCCCTCTGCCCTCCGTGTCCCCCGTGTCCCCCCGTGTCCCCCGTGTCCCCCGTGTCCCCCCGTGGTTCCTCGCCGCGTGTGCCGCTCGTTGTCCACCAGGTGGCGCTGTCGGAGGCCCCGGGAGCCCCGGGACGGGCCCGGGCCGGGACCGCGGCACCGCCGGGGAGCGGAGCCCGGAGCCCGGAGCCCGGAGCCCGGAGCCCGGAGCCCGGAGCCCGGAGCCCGGAGCCCGCAGCCCCTGCCCGGAGCCCGCAGCCCCTGCCCGGAGCCCGGAGCCCGCAGCCCCTGCCCGGAGCCCGGAGCCCGGAGCCCCTGCCCGGAGCCCCTGCCCGCAGCCCGCAGCCTGGAGCCCGCAGCCCCTGCCCGGAGCCCGCAACCCGGAGCCCGCAGCCCGCAACCCGGAGCCCCTGCCCGGAGCCCGGAGCCCCTGCCCGCAGCCCGCAGCCCGCAGCCCCTGAGCCCCGCGGCGCCGGAGCACCAGAACTCTTCTTTTATTTCTTTTCCTCCAAGAATCAGTTTTCCGTGGCGGGAAGCGTTTCCATTGGAATGGGATCACCGGCGGGTGTCAGCTTCAATGACACCTTTGATGGGAGAAAGATTAAATCACTTTTTTCCCTTTAATATTTGGTTGATACGGTGAAATATTCAATATAAATACAGCCACTGTTCTTGCTTTAATTGCTTTTTCTTAAATTGTGTGTAATATTAAATATTTCACATTATAATCTATATTATGTTGTATTTCATAATATATTTTTATACACAAAAATTTGATCATATCAAGAAGGAAGGTTACATGCTTCCAAATTAAAGTTTGCTTGGTTTTTTCCTGTATGGTGTATATTAAAGATTTGTTCCAATGTAGAGGAGAATGGATGTCGTGGTGCTGGTGTGTCCCATGGACCTGGAGCACTGGCCGTTCCAAACCATGGGTTTCACTGTGGTTTTAGGCTGACATGGTTCCCGAGGCCAGCCTGGCCCCGGGCGGTGGCACATCCCCACCGATGTGCTCTGCCCCCATCCTGCCTCCCCAGTCCAGCCCCCCCAGACTCAGGATGTTGTGTGGAACGGTCTCAAACATCACTTATTAATAATCACATATTGTGTGAGATGCCCAGTATTGATTTAAACCCAGGGGCAACTTTTGGAGGAACAGGTTTAATTTATAGAAACTCTGATGTCTGATAGCAATAAATAATTAGGCGATCGTAAGAAAAGGGATCAGAGGGCTCTACCCTCTGACTCCAGCTGGCTGCTCATGTCCTGCTAATAAATTGGTTAATAAAAGGAGAAAGAAAGCCTGGATTCTGGGGTTATAAAAACAAATGACATTTTTATG
Organism: Agelaius phoeniceus; assembly: GCF_051311805.1. Taxonomy (NCBI): domain Eukaryota; kingdom Metazoa; phylum Chordata; class Aves; order Passeriformes; family Icteridae; genus Agelaius; species Agelaius phoeniceus. Next base: position 11,286,437 of record NC_135285.1, on the reverse strand, counting down.
TTTAGTGGACAGGAAGAACTGGGAAGGCAGAGAAGTCAGGTGGGTGCACCGGGCATCACTCTGTGTTCACCATCTGAATTTCTTAATGACATTCTCATTAAAAGTTCTCGCTGCCAAGTGCTGTTTGCTTTTCCCTCAGAACTGCTTGCATTAATTAAAGTAACTTGCTTGAAGTTGTGTACCTACAGCGTGGTTCCCCGCCCTGCAGCAGGCTGGAGGGGATGCCACAGCCGGAGCGTGGGCTCTGCCTCACCCACGGCCACGCTGGGCTCCTCTGCCACGGGCTCCCTGGGACAGGCACCTGTCAAACCTGCTCCAGCCGATGCTTGGGATGCTCATTCCCAGTACATTTTGATGCATGGTGTTTACTGCTGGTCTGACGGGCAGAGCCATGCCCATGCCTGCGGGCACCCTCCTGCACCACCTCCCACTGCACCCTGCAGCTGAGCAGTGCCAGCACCTCCCTGTGCCCTCGAGCCAGCATGAGCCTCTCGGGTTCCCTGAGCCAGCATGAGCCTCTCGGGTTCCCTGAGCCAGGATGAGCCTCTCGGGCTCCCTGAGCCAGCATGAGCCTCTCGGGTTCCCTGAGCCAGCATGAGCCTCTCGGGTTCCCTGAGCCAGCATGAGCCTCTCGGGCTCCCCAGCGGTGCCCTCAGCCCCTGCACGGTGCCACAGCCAGTGAGTCCCGGTGCCGTGCAAGCAGCCAGCCATCAACAGCCATCAATAACCTGAGCCCGAGCACCCGGGGCTCTCCTGCTGCCTCGGGGCAGGACCAGCGGCCGGGCCCTCGCTGCAGGAGTGCTCAGCCACGTCTGCAGGGCCCTGGCAGCACCGGTGGGGCCCGTGCTGCAAGACATGGGGTATGCAGCGGGTCTGGGTGCAGGGCCCTGCGAGTGCCAGCAGGCAGCCCTGGTGGGCACGGGCAGGTGGGCACGGGCAGGCACAGCTGGGTGGACACGGGCAGGTGGGCACAGCTGGGTGGGCACAGCTGGGTGGGCACGGGCAGGTGGGCACAGCTGGGTGGGCACGGGCAGGTGGGCATGGGCAGGCACAGGTGGGTGGGCATGGGCAGGTGGGCACAGCTGGGTGGGCACGGGCAGGCACAGCTGGGTGGGCACAGGCGGGTGGGCACGGGCGAGCACAGCCCTGCAGCCAGCCTGGCCCCCCTGGACGTGCTGGCAGACTGACCCCTCGCTGCCCGCCCCACACCCTGGCCTGGCCCAGGCCCTCAGCCTTCTCTCTCCGCCAGGAAAGCCGCATGTAAAGGCCGTAAGGAACCGCCTGGCTGCAGTGAAAGATCTTCAGGGCAAGAAACCAAATAAAATCTTCATAGTGATGAAGTGAAAAATAAAACATGGTTTAAGAAAACGGTCCTTTTCTTTGCCGCTGGCGGGGGAGGGGGTCCAGAAGGGAACACAGACAAAGGTGCTGAAGGTCTCAATCATCCCACTGCTTAATTATTCTATCTCTCAGAAGGCATCTCCAGGCAATTAGAATAATCATTCATGCCTGTGCTTTACAGGGACTCTCACATTCTTCCCGTGAAGCATCAGAGCTGGATTGTAATATTTTTTTTAAACTTTAACAGTGACCTGCAACTAAAAGAAAAATAAAAGTTTTTTGAAATATTAGTTTAATAAGACATGAGAATAATATTAAGGATATGAGCCTCCCTTATTTATTATTTATATGTATAGTGTGATTTAGAGATGCACTTGAACCAAGCAAGTCACTACCAAAGAGTGGATCTATCCCTCTCTATATATATTAAAAAAACCTACAATATTCGCCTGGAGATTCTGTCCACATATTCGGAGATTGTGATTTAACATACACAGTTTATCAAGGCTGGTGTGCTGCACACAGAGGCTGGGGTTTTATGTAAGGGTATAAATAACCAATGCACATAGCAACTTTAAATTACTGCTAATGTGTTTTACTTATGTTCCCACTAGAACAATATGTGAAATAACAGGGAGTTGCTAGGCACACGCTTGACAAATAATATCCATGCGTTTCCATTTTTATTATTTTTATACATTTCTTATTAAGCCAAGTGGTGCAGTTCATGCCCATGCAGCCGCCCGGCCCTCGCTGCCGGATCTCAGTGGTGTGAGCTGGACGGGAATGCAGCTGGCAGGGCTGGGCTGTGGCACCGGAATGAGCACTGGCACTGACACTGACACTGGCACCATGGGGCTGGCAGGGCTGGGCTGTGACACTGGAACCAGCACTGGCACTGCGAGGATGGCAGGGCTGGGCTGTGACACTGGAACCAGCACTGGCACTGACACTGACACCATGGGGCTGGCAGGGCTGGGCTGTGGCACCGGAACCAGCACTGGCACCATGGGGCTGGCAGGGCTGGGCTGTGACACTGGAACCAGCACTGGCACCATGGGGCTGGCAGGGCTGGGCTGTGGCACCAGAACGAGCACTGGCACTGACACTGGCACCGCGGGGCTGGCAGGGCTGGGCTGTGACACTGGAACCAGCACTGGCACTGCGGGGCTGGCAGGGCTGGGCTGTGACACTGACACTGGCACCATGGGGCTGGGCAGGGCTGGGCTGTGACACAGGAACCAGCACTGGCACCGCGGGGCTGGCAGGGCTGGGCTGTGACACCGGCACCGGGAGCAGGCAGCGCTGCCCCTGGCAGTCTGTGCCAAAGGCTGCATTCCTCCAGCAGCCTCTGCTTTGGCAGCAGCTGGGCACACACTCCGTGAGGAGGAGGGCAGCCTCACCTGGCGTGCTCGAAAGAGGCCATCCACAGAAATCCCAGTACTAAACGTGGCACTGGTAGGAAAGAACTTGACTAGGAAGGAGGACAGATTTGCTCTAAAGCATGTAATCATCTCATCTGCGTGCTCTAGAGCTCTTACAAAACCTTCTCTGCACTTAAGCAATGGGTATGTGAGGAGCAGGGAGCACTGCTCAGAGCCTGCCCCCCCGCATCTACAGCCCCCCCCAAACCCCAGCAGGGAGCTTTCCATTAAAACTACTTAGCAGACAATAACTATTTCTTTGTAAACAAGTGTTTGAGTGTTTATTACTATGTCACCATCAAAGCCATACAGCTTTGTACTGTGTTTAATGGAAGAAAATTAACAGTGTTTTGAAACCCACTCCACATAGAAATGTAAATGGATTTCCCAGGGCACACAGGCTGGGGCTGTCCCTGGAACTATCAGGTGCCCCCCTAGACATTGCCACAACCTCCATTCTGGTGAGGCAAACCCCCTTCACTGCATTGTCCTCACAACCCAAATGTCACGTCTTGCAGCAAGAGCAGAGTCCAGCTACACACTGTTAATGTTAATTGAAAGACTTACCTCAGTCTCCATGAGAGCTCAGGCAGCCCCAAAAATGATACCCAGATGAAATGAGTGTCACATGGGACTGGCAGCTCACAGGACCTTTTTTGGGGGTGAAATAACAGCTGCCAATGAAGAGTGTAGCTGTGTTATGGAGAATATTAATTTGGTCAATATGATGATCAAGATTATCCTTAAAACGTATTTCCAAAGAGTAGGCAGCTGCGACTGCCCAGTGCAGCAGCAAGGGGCCACTGAGGGCTGGGCCAGGCCGGTGCCACCAGTGATGCCACTGTCCCTGCCAGGACACTGCCCAGGGCTGGCACCAAGCCCCATGGCACACACCCGTCCCCACACAGAGGCAAGGGACGTCAGCCCTCAGCACAGGCCCTGGCAGGCGGGGAAAACACCCCATTCCAGGGAAAAGCAGCTTTGGATCTTTAATTAAAAAACAGGGTTCACAGCACCGGGGCATTGACTTCCACCAGTTAATCTCCATCACTTCATTTCACCACCAACTTCCATACTCTACAAAACTGCTGGAGACAATTTTTATTGATTGCTCTTCAAGCCGTCAAAAGCGTCCCTGGCTGATCATATGTTACCCCTAGACACCTTGTGCATTTCAGATAATAACTTGGTGCTCTACAGAAGAAATGAATTGGATGTGCAGTCAGTAACTGTCCAAGTGAATCATGTTACTATATGTCAGCAGCCCAGGCTCTGACTATCATTTTAACAGAGAGAAATCTGCTATTTTCATGGCTGTTTGAAATTATTTTCCAGATGAATAAGATATAACAACAACTACTTACAGTAAAGAATAATATGGGGAATCTGTTTGCTACTTGGAAACAAATCTTTCCAGTGTAATGCTGTTTAATATTATTTAATCTGTAACTATGAACATGAAATTTTGAGACTAGCTTTCATGTAGTTCAAAAAGCTTGTGATGTGGGGGAGTGGGAAGCTGGAGCTGGTATGGGTGATGGGTGGTATTTGCTCTCTTATAACTGCAAATACAGTAATTCATACAGAAAATGGAACATTGCTAAAATGAGGTTGACAATGATGCATCCTGTTGCCAATCATTGGCAGTGAAGGTTTATTTTGCATGAACAATTACCATGTGCCAGGCTTACTTCCTTTTTCCGGAGTGTTTGGAGTGTGTGTTTTGCTCGGAATTGCTGCAAATAACTGCAAATGGATTTTGTGAGGTTGAAAAGAAGCAAATAATTTAGAAGCTCTTACCAACCTGGGAACTCGTTATTTATACAAGCCTTGTTTCTGTAGAACCAGCTTAACATGTTCCCCAGGCCTGACCCTGGCAGGGCCGGGCTCTTGGGCAGGCAGGGCACAGGGAGTGAGTGGTGGGCACAGCCCCAGGCTCTGGGCACCCTGGGCAGCTCCCCAGTGCACGGGCAGGGCACAGGGGGTGAGTGGTGGGCACTGTCAGTGCTGTGGGCACCCTGGGCAGCTCCCCAGTGCACGGGCAGGGCACAGGGGGTGAGTGGTGGGCACTGTCAGTGCTGTGGGCACCCTGGGCAGCTCCCCAGTGCACGGGCAGGGCGATGGAGCGTGGGCACTGTCAGGCCTGTGGCACTGACAGATCTGCTGCAGGAAGCCCCTACCCACCGCCCGGCACAGGAGCAGCTGTCCCTTTCACTGCCTTATCTCCTGCTTTACAGAAGACTAATGAGAGGGATTATTTGACTGATAGCAGCCTGCTTTCCTAGTCCATCACACACAGTTTCCCCTCCAAGAGTTTCAGACTCCGTAAGTGGCTTTCTAGCCCCACCTCAGGCAGACGCCTGCTGCTCCTGGCCACTCCATTCCTCCCCAGCTTCTTGTAAGAAAGGGCCCCAAAAGGACACATCCTCAGGAAACAGCTGCCCTGCAGAGCCTCTACTTCTGCAGAGCCTCCCAGAGGCTGAGCCCAGAGGCAGGAATACAACCCCCAGTGCCTGGCTCAGCCCTGGGAATGTCTCCCAGAACCAGGTGGCACCATCGTGGGAGAGAGTGGCCAGCTCCTCATGCACACAGGAGTTCTGAGAGCCGTGTCACAGCTGTGTGTTACAGCAGGCAAAATGATGGAAATAAAGAAAAGGAGGTTTGGTGGCATGGAGAAGGGCTGGGGCTGCCTGCAGCTTGGTTCATTAGGGATAAGGGTCCCAGCAATGCTGAGCTGCAGCTCATCATCTGTACACAGTGGAGTCCTTTTACTGAAAGGGTTAAATACGTCATGAGCCATAACTGCTGCAAAATAGCAATTCACTCCTTGGGTGGGTGAAAAAAAGGTGGTTGAGGCAAGCCATATTTATTCTGATGAGTCCTGGTGCTTTTCTGAGTCCAGAGACAGGACCTAGGTGCATACAGATTCGCATGCATTACATGAGCACAGCCATCCCGCTGGGTGCTAGAAGCAGTTTGCCACCCCTTACTGGACTGGCCCAACACCAGCTCAAGAGCCAGTACCTGGAGAGGTGATCCCACCCAAAGGTGGCTGCAGGGCACCCCAAGCAGAGGGACCTTCTCCATGAGTGTCCCTTTTCCTGCAGAGCCTGTCCCAGCCCAGGCTGGGGGCACAGAGCAGCCCCCACACGGTGGGGTGGGGGTAGGATGGGCCAGGCACGTGCCAGAAGTGTTTTGGATCTGGCACGATGGAACACCACCAACTTCCCTCCCTCCCCTCCCTCCCTCCCTCCCTCCCTCCCTCAATCTGTTCCTCAGCTTCTCAGCTTCCCGCACTGGTCCCTGATGTTCTGTCACAGGCTCCCGGTGGGAGCTGGAAGCAGAAAATGGTCCTGCCACTCGCGTCGGCTCAGCCTGCTCATGTTCCAGCTGGTAAGTCATAAAGAAATGGTAAAACACAACCCCCTCAGGGCTGCTGGGAGCTGGATCGAGTTTTTCCATCTCTCCCCAGAGACTGCTCTTTATTCTCACACTGACAAAACTAATGGCCTGGCTGGTGTGACAGTGACAGAGCGGCCAGTGCGTCAGCCCCACCAGCGCGGTGTCACGCGTGACGGGCCGGACCCCCGTCCCGCTCTGGGGACAGCTCTCAGCCTCCCGTGCTGACACAGGCCCAGGCTCCTCGCAGGCAGAGATCGTGTTTGCAGATAAATATTTAATTTTTAAGAATGAAATCTTAATTACTGCACTGGCTTGCACAGTGAGACTGTAAGGCAGCGTCCCCACACTCGGGCAAGTGCAGCAGTCGGGGTCTTTGCAACCGCCTGGCCCCACTGCAGAGGGGGCTCCCCTCACAGGCAGCCCGCCCCTGTGGCTCACTGTGCTCTTTGGGGGCTGCACTGTGGAGGTCCAAGAGCAGCCAGCCACGCCAGGTGAGGCAGTGGTGAGAGGTGGCTGTGCCCTGGCCTGGCAGGTCCCTGCTGGTGCCACTTGGCGAGGTTAGGCTGGGCAAGGGGATGTCTGCACACGTGTTCCTCCATCATTTAATCTGGAGTGATGCATATAGAAATTTAGATCAGGCAGCTTGACATTCCTGACTGCTGAGGCTGTGAATCGATGGCCTCTCTACTCCCTGCCGGGGAGATCGATTCCCCAAGCACAATGGATTGGTTTCATCACTTTGGTTTCACCTTGTCAAAGTCATGTCTGATTTACTTTAGTCTGGAGGGCAGCTTTTAAGTATTTCATTGCATTTTGTAATCTGGCCGTGTGCCTTTGCTAACCACACTGCCCTCTGTGAGGCTGGGGTGCACCTGGCAGCAGGTTGGACGGTTCTTCCCACAGCAAACAACCAGCTTGGTCCGGGCAGGCCAGCTCAGAGCATCCCTGTTGGCAGGGAAACATTGCCAAGACTCAGAAGCAGCTGGGAAACCTCCCTGGGATTGTTTGTTCTGGAGGAGTCCTGGGGCTGTCCTGACTAGGATGATGCTCAGTCCAGTGGCAGCATTCAGGCTGGTTGAGAAAACAAAGTTTTGCAGCTTTGCATCCTTCCCCAAAAGACATGAAAATGGAACATGTTACTGGATCTGGCATGGCTGTAGCTCTCCCAGGAGTGATGCAGCCAGTCCTGCAACCTTCCTGGTGTCTGGTTGTTAGAAAATCATTTTCCTGGTGCTTGGTTTGGCCCAAGTTCTGCTTTGTCCAATTATAATCCTGGGTGAGTTTCCTGAATGCAAGTATTGATCACTCTTCAGGCAGGTTTTCTGTCTGGTCTCTACATTACCTCTGCTCTTCTTCAGGCAATCCATTATATTTTTATAGCCATGGGTATTATAATCAATATACAGTAGCAATCTAATTGATTTGTCCAAGGCTCTCCGTCTGCAGCCATCAGTGATCAGGAGGGTCAGGCTGTGTGTGCAGTTGGGGAGCAGGCATGAGGTCCCCACGAGGTGAGGGGCAGCTCCAGGCCCCTTGCAAACGCCTCCATCACACTCCTCCTGTGGTGCCTGCAGTGCCATACTCTGACCCCCTCCCTGCTGCTCATTACCATTATTTATCTCTCATGGATGCATCTGGAGGCCACAGGAAGGGTCAGGGAACATTTGTACAGAGAATTAGCAGTAATTTTTCAGGGGAGAAATATATATCTCCTGCTTTATGCAGAGCTCGGTGGGGTAAGTGGGCTGGGAGCCGAGCTCCTCCCTCCACCTGCTCCATCTGTCACTGCTCCCACACCGCCAGCGCTGCATCCACTCTGCTGAGATGGATGCCCTCAAGTTCTGATACTCTCGTGGGCAACAATAAATGTTTGTGATTGGAAAGGCCCCTGGGGATGCTCCAGCACTCCCACGGTGGTGGGAGGGTGCAATTCCGTGCGTGCAGAACGGGGAGCCCAGCCCAGCCCCACTGCAGCCCATGCCAACCAAGCCAGGCAAGGGTGGTTGGCAGCACCTAGCTGGGCCAGCACCAGCTTGGAGCCAAGTGGGCACACAAGGGTTAATTTGGGAAGATCCGTGTTGATAATAAAGCTGCTTTTTTCCTGACGATGATATGATCGGAGCAGGGTTGCTATGGCAACAGTGGCTCTAGAAACCCCCCCGACCGCTGTGGCTGCTCCCAAGCCATGATGTGCCCACCCACCACCCCTCCCTGCCCACCCACCACCCTCCCCTGCCCACACCCACCCTCCCATGCCCACCACCCGACCCCCGGCCCACCAGTCCATCCCACAGCCCGCCCCATGCTGCACCCCTGCTCCATCCCCTGTGTGCCTCCTGTCTCACGCTCACACCCTGCCCTACACCACTGCCCTGTCCACTGCCACCAGCCCAGGCCCTGCTGGCCCCCAGGGGTGCCAAGGGCACCAGGCAGCCATACTGGCATGGGCCAGGTCCCTCAGTGCAGCCTTGTGTTGGGCCCTACCCGCCTGCCCCAGAACTGCCCTCTGGGCACAGCGATTCTCTCACCCTTTCCCACTCCTCGAGGTCCAGCTTTGCTGAGTCCCCCATCGGCAACCACCAGGGTGCCCACAGGGTGCCCTAGTGGCCCTGACCGTGTTGGGAGCTGGCCAGGACCACCAGCCCTACTGTGGCAGAGGGTTCAGCGCGTGGCCAGGCGCTGCCAGGGCCTGTGCCCCTCTGTCCCTGGCCCTGCTGCTGTGGGCGTTGCCAGGGCCTGTGCCCTGCTCTGTCCCTGGCCCTGCTGCTGTGGGTGCTGCCAGGGCCTGTGCCCCCTCTGTCCCTGGCCCTGCTGCTGAGGGTGCTGCCAGGGCCTGTGCCCCCCTCTGGCCCTGCTGCTGTGGGCGCTGCCAGGGCCTGTGCCCCTCTGTCCCTGGCCCTGCTGCTGTGGGCGCTGCCAGGGCCTGTGCCCCCCTCTGGCCCTGCTGCTGTGGGCGCTGCCAGGGCCTGTGCCCCCCTCTGGCCCTGCTGCTGTGGGCGCTGCCAGGGCCTGTGCCCTGCTCTGTCCCTGCTGCTGTGCGTGCTGCCAGGGCCTGTGCCCCCTCTGGGCCTGGGGCTGCTCCTGTGGGCGCTGCCAGGGCCTGTGCCCTGCTCTGTCCCTGGCCCTGCTGCTGTGGGCACTGCCAGGGCCTGTGCCCTGCTCTGTCCCTGGCCCTGCTGCTGTGGGCACTGCCAGGGCCTGTGCCCTGCTCTGTCCCTGCTGCTGTGGGCACTGCCAGGGCCTGTGCCCCTCTGTTCCTGCTCCTGTGGGCGCTGCCAGGGCCTGTGCCCTGCTCTGTCCCTGGCCCTGCTGCTGTGGGCGCTGCCAGGGCCTGTGCCCCCCTCTGGCCCTGCTGCTGTGGGCGCTGCCAGGGCCTGTGCCCCCCTTGGGCCCTGGGCCTGCTGCTGTGGGTGCTGACACCACCCTGACATGGTGATCACTAAATCACGCACCCTCCTTCCTCCTCTCCCTTCCTCCCTCACCCATTAATGAAATGAAATAAATTTTCCATTTTTAAACGTGAAGTTTTAAAAAAGAGCTGCAATTCTGCGCACATGCAATTCCCAGTGGGAGGGGAGAGCGGAAGCGGGGCCCTTGTGCTAAATACAGAACAAAGCCTTCTGTCTGAAAATACCTACGAGGAGCTAACAAATGCTAATGACAAAATAATGTATGGGGGGTTTAACGCTGGATGCTTTTTATCAGCAAATTAGCACAGTTATTATGCTGCAAATGCATTTAACAATAATTTGTTTCAATAACTGTAGAACTGGTATTTTAAAAAATATACACCATATTTAGAACACTTCATCCATGAAGGACCATTATTGTTTTTTCCTCCCCAGAGAGTTATAAAGGTCTCTCTTACAAGTGAAAGAAATACAATCATCACCCTTCACAGCTCAGTTACTCTCTTTTATTTTATTCAGAGCCATTTAAAGTTTGTGTTTTTAAAGGAAAAAGAGCAAGTGTCTTTAAAGGGTCAGGGCTGGAGAGGGCTCGGGGACCCGGGTGCGGGTTTGTCTGGGATTGCAGGTGTGGTGGGTGGGTGAGCCCAGAGCTCGGCATGAGCGGGATGCTGGCACGGGGCAGAGGGCAGGTGATGTGCCAGTGCCTTGGGCAGCCCGCGGGCACTGTGCCCCACCAGTGCTCACCGGGCACTGCTCGTGTGCTATGGCAGTTCTGCAGGATGCCCCCTCCCTGCCGGCCCTGCAACAAGGTGGGAGCAGGCAGCGGGTTCTGGCCGGGGCAGGTAGGACAGGGCTGCCCTCTGCAGCAGCCTCCTGTTTACAGCCCAGCGCCCGGTCACAAACCATTAAGGAAGGAAAACAGCTACATCGACACTCACCCGAAGTGGATTCATGAGTAAATCAGCTGCTTTTAAAATTTCACTGAGCATGAAAGTTCACCTTTAAAATCCACATAAACCACAGCTGTTCCCAGGGCATCTAAGGCACAATCCCAGGGGAGAAGATACATTCAAATGTGCAACACAAGCACAGGGCTGTCAGAAAGTTGAGGCTGCATCTGTGCCTTCAAATCCTTTCCTGCTCCAGGCGGTCAAAAGTGGCACCCAGCACCCATGATCAGGCAGACATGTGCTGCTGCCTGCTGCAGCCAGGAAATGCTGCACCAGTTGGCTTGCTGGGCTGTATGGGAGCAGGATCCTTGCTGGGCTGTATGGGAGCAGGATCCTTGCTGGGCTGTATGGGAGCAGGATCCTTGCTGGGCTGGATAGGAACAGGATCCTTGCTGGGCTGTATGGGAGCAGGATCCTTGCTGGGCTGGATAGGAACAGGATCCTTGCTGGGCTGTATGGGAGCAGGATCCTTGCTGGGCTGTATGGGAGCAGGATCCTTGCTGGGCTGTATGGGAGCAGGATCCTTGCTGGGCTGTATGGGAGCAGGATCTTTCTGGGCTGTATGGGAGCAGGATCCTTGCTAGGCTGGATAGGAACAGGATCCTTGCTGGGCTGTATGGGAACAGGATCTCTCTGGGCTGTATGGGAACAGGATCCTTGCTTCGGAGAAGCTGCAGCCCAGGCTGCAGTGAGCACTGCTCCCTTCAGCAAGGCCATGCCAGGAATTCCCAGGAAGTGCCTGTGCAGCACTTCTTCAGTCCTCTGGAGAGTTCTGGCTGCTTGCTGGGGAGCCAGCTCTGCTCTCAGCTCACCCAGCAAGCACTGCTGGCTGATAAAATCAAACAATAACTTCCAGGACAGTCTACTCACACCATAAACAGCTGAAAGAAAATCCATCTCTTCTCCATGCAAAACCACTGATGAGTTCATGAACTGTGCTGGGCAATAAATCACTTGTGCTTATGCAGGAGAGCTGAGGTTTTTGGGTTCCTAATAGGCACTCTGACAACGTGATTGCTCCATATTTCTCTGTAGCTGTCACCTTTGCAGGCCTGTCAATGCTCCTAATCTTTTTTCATTGCAATGTCAAGTTTTGGTAAGTGAAGAGGTGGAAGGTGGGATGGGATGTAAGCAATATTGGACCAGTTTCCTGAGGCACTCCTGGAGCCCTGTCCCTCCTGACAGGAGCCTATCCCTGGCTGCTGCCCTGCTGAGGGGCCTTGGGGTGGCTGCAGCACCCAGGCAGAGGGGCTGGGGCCATCTCCCAGCTCCCCTCCCTGCTCCCTGCCATCCTCCCCCTCTCCCTGCCCTTTCTCTGTTCTCCATCCTCTGCTTTTTCCTCCCACCAGACCCACCAATGCACAGGTTCTGTTCCCATGGGGAGACAGCCAGTGCTGAGCCACCAACGCAGACCAGAAAACATACTTTTAATATTCAGCATCTGGATAGACAATAAAAACTGGGACAAATAATCTAGTTGAGGCAATTACCTTAGCATAAATGTATATATTATTTATAAATGGCTTTGAATATATAAATAATATTGATAAAATTTGCATGAGTAAAAAGATACATAATTACCAAATGATGCCTTAGAGCAGTGTATCCTGCTGGCTGCTTGCTGCCCTGATTCTCATCCAGTGGACCCTGCCCCAGTCTTGTTCTGCTAAAAATATGACATACACATTTACCTGAGCTAAAAAAAATAGAGCCTTAAACAAGGAAAACAGTTTAGAAAAATCAGTGCTGCCTGAGAAGCTTTGGCTGAGTTTTGAGTGAGATTTTAGGATTCAGCTTTTCCTGGGGATGTAATTCAGGACAGGTTTCAGAGATCTGCAGAGACAAAAGGGCATTATCCAGCAGCTGGGGGCCATGGAGCTGTGGCCCTCAGGAATGCCGGGTGTCCCTGCCCTGCTGCCAGCACTCACCACCGTCCCTGGGTGCCACAGCCCTGACCTGCTCTTCTCCTCCTCACGAAAGGGCCAGGAAACTCTATGGGCTTTAACTGAAACCACCAGTGGTTTTTGTAAAGTTAAATTCAGCAGCAAAGGGAGCACATAAACAGTAGAGCATAAACGGGAGCAGTGAGCTGAGCACTTGCTGGTGCCCGAGCCGTGGCGAATGAAGTTGTCTGAGCCTGGCGTGTCCCACACGCGGCTCTTTAATAAAACTGGCTGAGATTTGTTGATAAGCCTGAAGCAAAGTCAATGTAAAGTGTCAATCCTGCCTGTTCACAGGAGCCTTTGGGGGTCAAGCTGCTTCCTTGCTATGATGGTCGTATCACTGATATGTCAGCCGTGTGTTAACTGTTTTCTTGTGACTCCTGCTCAGATCACACACGAGATGCAGATAAGCCAAGGCAGAAGGGCTGGGGCCAGGCTGTGCCGTGCTGCTCTGTGCCGTGCCGTGCCAGCCCTGTGGGGCCTTGGCAGGCTGTGCTGCAGCCACTGGCCAGGCCTGGTGGCAAAGGTGGCCGGTGGCACTGACACACGGAGTGGGGGAGCCACAGGCACTAAACCCCACTTGGCCTGTGGGTTCCACCACCCATGCCAGGCTGGGCCGGGTGGGATGAGCATCTGATGGCTGCACTGGCTGCACTAAGTGAAGCTGAGAGAGAAGAAATCAAAAGAAGTGGGGTTTAATTAAGTATCAACCAAGATTTATGCAACTTTCTCTTGCCATCATAAATATTAATAAGGAGCAAGTGGTGGCTCTGTGTGGCAGGCACTGTCGAGCCATGAAGGGATGTTAATTCCAGGCTCTTTGAGATGGACTAAGCGTGACACAGAGCCTCTTTGATTTGGAATATTCCTTGGGTTTAAAAGTTAAATAACATGAAGGGGGATTTAGTGGGTAGTAAACCATTAGTGAGGCTGGGATTTAAACTCCAGTACGCATGTCGTGTATTTCACGATTGCCAAACTGATTAATGGCAGCATTGCCAGAGGAGCTGCTTTGACAACACTGGGTGCCCTTGGCAGGATCGCAAAGGCCGGACTGGCAGTGCTGGGATGTGGGGCCACTGGAGCTTGAGTGCCCTGGGGGGCCTGCAGAGGGGGTGCCAGGGACGGGGAGCAGGAGCAGGGACATCCAGGGCCGCCCCCAGTCTCACACAGCCTGCAGGCAGGTATGAAAGGTGACACGGCTGGCCTGAGGAAGGACTTGCAGAGCCCACTAAATCTCCAGGCATCCCTTAAATAAAACTTTATGCTGGCTAATAAATTTTAATGGCACTTGTCAGTGCTTGATAACTGCAATCATTCAACAGAGGAGGAGAAGCTCCAGTGCTGGAGCATGGCTGTGCCATGCGTGGTGCCCGCCGTGCCCGCTGTGCTGCCCTCTGCACTGCTGCTTGCCATGGCCACACAGAAACAAGCAAATCCTGCAGCTCCCTCTCTCCCAGTGGCAAACCATCCCCTCCTGGTGTGCACTGAGGAACAGGCATCTTCTAGAGCCGGAAAATAACTGCCCAAGGAGGGAAGCACAGAGCTCTGCAAATGTGTTTCAGGACAGAAAATAAAAGCTTTTGCCTTTGGAACAATGCCATGTTTGGGATTTGGGGAAAAATGATAAAAAATAATCAAAAGGTTTTCAATTTTCAAAAAATTGCTTTTCAGGCCAACATGTATTTCATGAAAAAGAAACAAACCAATCAGTAGTCTGGGAACTTGTTTTTCATCACTAATTCAAAACACTTTCCAGACTTTTCTCAGGATCCTGAGCCAGGATTAACACTAGAGTTTATCCAACTGCAGCATCTCTCAGCAGCCTCCCGTGGATGTGGGGGCCTGGCTGCAGGGCTGAGGCAGTGCCTGCTGCTAAACAGCAGGGCCAGTGTGGCCCATGCCAGCCCTGCGAAGGGACAGGCTCACTCGGGCTGTGATGGGCCTGTGCCATGGGTTTGTGTGATGGGTTTATGCCATGGGTTTGTGCCATGGGTTTGTGCCACAGGTTTGTGCCATGGGTTTGTGCAGTGGGTTTGTGTGATGGGTTTATGCCATGGGTTTGTGAGATGGGTTTGTGCCACAGGTTTGTGCCATGGGTTTGTGCAGTGGGTTTGTGTGATGGGCTTGTGCCACAGGTTTGTGCCATGGGTTTGTGCAGTGTGTTTGTGTGATGGGTTTGTGCAGTGTGTTTGTGAGATGGGTTTGTGCATGGCACAGGCAGCAAGGGTGGAGCACATGCGGGCCTGCCCAGCACAGGCAGGAGAGAGCAGCTGCCTCTGGAGCTGAAATGTGGGAACAGACTGGATTTAACTTGAGCACAGGGAACATCGTGCAAGCAGCAGATCCTGCGGAAAGGATCAGCTCGCTCTGCGTAATAGCATTTCCTTCCTCCGCTCCCTCGCCCACTGCCGTGCAGCACGGCTGCACACTGAGATTTCATGTAATTTTGTTTTAGTGCAGAATTTAATGTTAAGTTTAAATATGTAATTATCTTTAATTGAAATTACATCCATGCTTTTCATTAACAAGATGCACAGAGTGAGCCGTGTAAGGCAGCGCCGCGCAGGAGCGGGGCTGTCCCGCCCGAGTCCCGCTCCGAGCGGGTGCGGGGAGCCGGGGACAGCCCCAGCCCCGGCCCGTAGCCAAGGGGCGCCCTCCCCGCGGCCCTGCCGGTGCCGGCCGCGGGCTCTGTGTGCCACGGGCTCTGTGTGCCATGGGCTCTGTGTGCCATGGGCTCTGTGTGCCACGGGCTC
This sequence comes from Agelaius phoeniceus, assembly GCF_051311805.1. Lineage (NCBI taxonomy): Eukaryota > Metazoa > Chordata > Aves > Passeriformes > Icteridae > Agelaius > Agelaius phoeniceus. The sequence continues at coordinate 11,271,211 of NC_135285.1, read as the reverse complement.
TGTGTGCCATGGGCCCTGTGTGCCATGGGCTCTGTGTGCCACGGGCTCTGTGTGCCACGGGCTCTGTGTGCCATGGGCTCTGTGTGCCATGGGCTCTGTGTGCCACGGGCTCTGTGTGCCGCGGGCTCTGTGTGCCATGTGTGCCATGGGCTCTGCGTGCCACGGGCTCTGTGTGCCCTGGGCTCTGTGTGCCCTGGGTTCTGTGTGCCATGGGCTCTGTGTGCCGCGGGCTGCCCGGGGGCGCCTCGGCGCTGCCCCGGCGGCTGCCCCGGCCCCGGGGCTCCGTGCCCGGCCCGAGCCGCGCGGAGCCGCCGCGCCGGTCACCAGGGGGTAGCATCGGCCCGCGGGCCCCGCTGCTCGGCACGGCACGGCACGGCGGCTCCTCCCGCTGCCCCGGCACGGCGGCTCCTCCCGCTGCCCCGGCACGGCGGCTCCTCCCGCCGCCCCGCTCCTCCCATTCCTGCCGCTGCCCCGGCACCGCGGCTCCTCCCGCTGCCCCGGCACCGCGGCTCCTCCCGCTGCCCCCGCGGCTCCTCCCGCTGCCCCGCACGCCGGGTCCCGCCGCCAGTTGTCCCTCTCTGTCGCTCTGCCCGTTTCCCCGCAGCTCCCGTTCCCCTCGCTCCTGCTGCGTCCCCTGGCAACGCCCGGGTTTTGCCCGTGCCGGGGCCCAGCCATTGGTTTCTTTCCCAAAGCATTTCGATAAGTGCTCCTAAAATCGCATTTCCGTCAGTGAACCTAAACCTGTGTTTCACTGCGGGCCCCACCCCCGCTGTCACGTCGCATAGCAAAAACCTTCCGTTCCCAGGTTTGGTCCTTTTCAGACCGTAAGGTCAGTGATTCAAGTGGACGTTAAACTAATCCAGAGAGACAACGCGGTTATGACTGTCTGGTGGCTCTTCTGGAAACCTCCACATCCTTTCAAATTCCTCGCGGAGATCGAACACCCACCCATCAGGGGCTGTGTTCCTCTGGCTGCTGCCCCAGACCCGCCTCCTCCGCCCGGGACACAGGGATGGGTCCTCTGTCTGCACCAACGCAGTGGATCATTCATGTCCTGGGGACAGCCAGGACAGGGCAAGCAGGGCACCAGTGCTCCAGAGGAGCTCCAAGAGTGGCCAGTCCAGTGCCAAGCTCGGAAAGGCAAATGAAGACACCCCCAGTTACCAGCTAAATTTAAATTTTTCTCAACAATTACTTTAAAAGCAAGGAGAAGAACCTTGCTGAGCGTGACTGATCACTGCACTTTGTGAACCATGCACTCAGGTCTTTGTTGCCTCCAAAGCAGTTCCTGCATCTTTTGCAAGCACGAATCCTATGGATTTATACTAAATGCTCTTCAGCCTTGTTAGCAACAGCCAGTGAGACAATCAGCACGTGCTAAAGTCCTGCTCTGACAGTGCAATCAATTAAATATCAATTAATCAGTTAATCAGTACAGAGGATACAGACAACGAGGCTATGATGGCCGGTTTCTAACCCTGCATGTTTCATGCTGGTCCCACATATGCAGCTTGACAGAATTGTTATCTTCTTGCAAGGGGGTTTCAGGCTGGGATTTCCAAGCTGTGCGGCAGAGCTGGGCCAGCACTACCAGGGCGTTCCCACAGGCACTCGCAAACACAGCTAAAGAGCTTCCTTCCTCCACATCTCCCGTGTTTGCACATTCTACCATACTCATTTTCAGACAGAAAATCACAGAGAATTTGGAGAAAAAAAGTGTTGAAGAATTTTGGAATTTGCTCCTGAAAAGGTTGAAACTAAATTTGCCCTGGAAGCTGTCTCAAATTCCTCTCCCAGCTGTGGCAATAGGACAGATGCCAAAGCCATGGTGTGCCAGACGTTGCTCTAAGGATTCTGTCTCTAGAGCACTCCTTGTTCTTCCTGCCTTTCTCCTTTGCTCCGTGACCTTTCACACTAGGACATCTCCCCATCTGTGTCCTTTCACCCTGGGAACCCCTGAACACTTGTCCCAGTAAAGCCAGGACAGGTGGCCCCAGAGACCTTTTCACCTCGGGTTTGTCCTGCCTGTGCCTTAACCTGATTTGGATGTGTCTGTGATGTGAGTGATACACCTACCCAGAGCCCGAGACCTCCAGAAGCCACTGCTCGTTTCCATAGACCCCCATAAATGGATAACTGGCTCTTTTAATCTTGTTACTAAATTGTAATGGAATTATCCCTCTAATCCTTTGGAGCAAGAGCAGAACTCAGCCACCAATATAAAATTAAAAAAAAAAAACCCTACAGTAATCATAGATTTTTAAAGTATTTATTTTGTGCTGCTCTCAGATAGGCTGTACATAAAATTTTATTTCTGAGGAATAATGTCACATAGTGCACATTGTGGCTGCTCTGTGATTAAGTCCTTTTTAATCTGCCATGTGTGTGGAGGTGCAGTGCTTTCCCATCACAGCTCCCTCCTGCCAGACTCCCCATTAATGGCGTTACGGGATTATCAGAAAGAGGCGGAATTACCCAGCTACAGGAGGTTTTTGCTCTGATCTGCTTAGCAGCCCAGGCCATTCCAGGGCAGGAGGGCTCAGCGTGTAAGCCTGTTTCCTTCTCAGGACCATGTGCTCCTCACTGCTCTATTTTCTCACAAGAAACTTTCTAGCTGGTAAATCTGTTTAGAGTGATTGGTTCCTGCTGCTGCTCTGTCTGTCTGTCTGTCTGTCTGCTTCCTCACAGGCAGGAGCTGCCAGGTTGGGCTGTTGGCACTGCTGGCAGAGGGATGGGAGGCAGAGATGGAACCAGCAGCAATGCCTGGGCATTGTCACAGCAAGCACAGCAAAAGCACATTTATCCAGAAACCACTGGCAATAGGATGGGGGAATGCAGCTGGCTCTGGAGCCTGAGGTACCTGGTGCCATCAGGAAGAGGCAGCTGGTGCTGCTACGGTCAGTGCACGGAGCCATCCTGCTGTCACCCACACCATGCTGCCTCCGTGCTGCAGGAACAGGTTCTGCTCATCCCCGCCCAGCCACGGCTCCCAAACCCCAACTGCGAGGAAGGTGTGACACAGAGATGGGGACTGGCCAGAGGGAGGTGGTGACACAGAGATGGGGACTGGCCAGAGGGAGGTGTGACACAGAGATGGGGACTGGCCAGAGGGAGGTGGTGACACAGAGATGGGGACTGGGCAGAGGGAGGTGGTGACACAGAGATGGGGACTGGGCAGAGGCACAGAGATGGGGACTGGCCAGAGGAAGGTGTGACACAGAGATGGGGACTGGGCAGAGGGAGGTGGTGACACAGAGGTGGGGACTGGGCATCAGAGGGAGGTGGTGACACAGAGATGGGGACTGGGCAGAGATGGGGACTGGCCAGAGGGAGGTGTGACACAGAGATGGGGACTGGGCAGAGATGGGGACTGGGCATCAGAGGGAGGTGGTGACACAGAGATGGGGACTGGGCAGAGATGGGGACTGGGCATCAGAGGCTGCAGCCAGGCCGGGCCAGCACAGTGACAGGGGCTTTGCTTCCCACAGCACAGCCCTGCTGGTGTGGGTGCACAAGGGAAATCACCTGGGGATGCAGGAGCACCCCCTGCAAACAGACAGGAGCACAGGGACATTCCTGTGATCGGAGGAGCGAATGCCATGCAAGGAGCTCCAGCCCTGGGTTGCTCCCGCCTGGCACGTGGGCAAGGCAGGCAGTGGGAGAGCAGAGGGTTAGGGACATGCCAGCGTCCTGTCACAAAGCATTTGCTGACCTTTCCATAAATATTCCTCAGAAAGGCTGAGTGCCCGAGCCAGTTGCGAGGTGCTGTGCCCAGCGCTGTGCCGGGGGCTGCTGTGACAAACGGCAGCTGAGCTGAGCGCTGCAGCCCTGCCAGCCCCACTGCTGATGGCACTGCCTGGCTGGGCAGGTGAGGCTTTAGGGAAATCAAGGCATTCTGCCCTCAAACAAGTGAATGCTGCAGAACGCAAGACATTTATGAAACGCTGCTTCCCACTTGATGGCTTTGCCTGGATTTTCTAACCCTAAATTAAAGAGGTCTTATCTGTTCCCATTGAAAACACTGGATATGAAGTGGAAAGAGTTTAGTGGAAGGTCACATCACCTGACTTAAAACATCATTACATGAGGAGAAAAAAAGGGCTTCACCAGCATGATGTAAAATGTGAAGTGCATTCCCTCTTTTTTTGTCATTTGATGGCAGAAATTACAACATGGAAATGAAAGCTTGGAGATTCATACAGTGAATCTAATAGCCCGGGCCCTGAAAAAACTGTGCTGCTACATTCAATCACCCCATAAGCACAGTCTGTCAGGAGGATGTCTGTGGTTGGCATGCACTTTACCAGTTCTAACAGTCTGCAAAAAACCTGGTGGCTTCTTCCATCAGCTTAACTCCGGGTCACCCTGGACCAGCTTGCAGTGGTGAAAATGGAGCAGATCCGATAGCACCTGGTGACAAATCCACATGGGAGTGTCTGAGCAGAGGAGGCTGCGCTGGAGGAGCTGGGCTGGGGTGGAGCAGCTGCAGACGCTGCTCCGGGTCCTCGCACGCTGCCCTGGCCACACCTGTGAGCAGGCAGTCCATGGGGAGGGAGGCAGGGCAGAGCCTTGCTGCACCATGAGCCCTCAGCTTGCTTCCCTGTCCATGCCAGGCAGCTGGCACGGCACGGCAGAGCCTTCCCCAGCTCTGCTCCAGCTCTGACTGCAGCGCTGCCTGCGCCTGTGCACGCTGCTCCCCGCCCGGCTCCCCTCCTGCCTCCTGCGGATGCTGGCACAGACTCTGCCTTTGCCAAAGGTGGTGTCAGAAGCTCGGCACCCCCACAAAATGCGGGAATGCTGAGGAGGCTGGCAGCAGCCAGCCCCGTGTGCCCCCGTGCTGACACCAGCCCGCAGTGGGCCGGGGCTGTTCCATGACGCGTGAGTGCAGGAATGCTGTGCGTGGGAATGCCTTGGGCCCCAGCCTGCAGAGATTTATGGACGTGCTTAACTCTTAGCAGATGAGAAATCCCATTGGGACTATGCATATGCTACAGGTTAAAGACAGGCATAAAGCTTTGAAGAGTCTAAATCTTGGATTATAAAGATTATAAATTTTCAGAGGACAAGGACAGCCTCTGTCGGGATGGCAGCAGGGTCCTGCAGGTGAAGGACAGGTCCTGCCTGCAGCTGCCCTCACCTTCCTCCCCTGGCAGGTGCCTGGTGGCAGGACTGCCCCAGTGTGCTGCCCCTCTGGGCGCCTGGCATGGCTGAGGAGGGGCTGGGCAGGCTGGCGCTCATGGTGTGGTGTCAAGGAAGACATTCCTCAGCACATCGGCTTCAGCAGCTCAGAGGAAAGGGAATGCAATGAGGAACAGATGATTTATCCATTCCTGGAGCTCCTAAACTCATGACCAGGACTTGGAGCGAGTAGCAGGCAGCTGGTGAGCAGCAGAGCCCACGGGTGACCAGCAGTCTGTGGGTGACCAGCAGGGCCCATAGGTGAGCAGCAGAGCCCACGGGTGACCAGCAGAGCCCACGGGTGACCAGCAGAGCCCATGGGTGACCAGCAGAGCCTGTGGGTGACCAGCAGAGCCCGTGGGTGAGCAGCAGGGCCCGTGGGTGACCAGCAGAGCCTGTGGGTGACCAGCAGAGCCCACGGGTGACCAGCAGAGTCTGTGGGTGACCAGCAGAGCCTGTGAGTGACCAGCAGAGCCCACGGGTGACCAGCAGAGCCCGTGGGTGAGCAGCAGGGCCCGTGGGTGACCAGCAGAGCCCATAGGTGAGCAGCAGAGCCCACGGGTGACCAGCAGAGCCCACGGGTGACCAGCAGAGCCCACGGGTGCAGGGCTTCACATGGGGATCGGCCCCTTGCCTGCTGCAGCCACACCAGAGAGAGCTGATACAGCAAGAACTGAACACAAAAGCTGGGGCTGTGCCCGAGCTTTGCCAGAGCAGCCTTGCTCAGGTGGGGCTGGTGCCCACGGTAGAGGTCCCAGCTGGGCCCCAGTGACCCAGCCCTGAACACCACAGCATGGGAGTGCCACCAGCCACCCAGCTTTGCTGGGTACAATTTCCAAAAGATGGGGCAAGGAGAAACTATTTCCTGCTACTCTGTACTTTTAATCCATATTTTCACAGCTCTGCCTGTCCTAAATCCCAAGCAGATGGTGCAACTCAGCCCAGCTCCTCAGTTTGATGATCCCTGGGGCCTTCCTGCAAAGTGTACATTTCAAAGGATAATTCCACGAGCACTTCTTACCCTGATCTGGAGCCTTCTGAGCACCTTGTCCTTCATCCCTCTTCACACAGCCCCGCCCTGCCTCAGCACAGCTTCCACCGGGGTTCCCTTTTCCATTTAAAAGCTCGGTGGAGTCACAGGCTCTTACGGCCTTTGAAGCAAAGGGAGCTCTGAGGTGCAAGAACCAAAAGAAAAACAAAAAGAGAAAAGGAGGAAAATCCCCTGATGACTTCCCTGATTTATCCTGCAGGAACTGGGCCACCCCAGCGCCTGAGCAGGGTAAGCTGTCCCCCAGCCCGGGGTGACACGGGGGGCAGAGTTTGCCCTTGGCACAGGAGCCCCTTCCCCGCACCCACAGCCCCTTTTTGTGCTCGAGGAGCATTTCTGCACTAACAAACCCGTTTGATAATTGTGTTGCAAAAGCCTCACTCTGAATATTTAATAGAATTATTGCTAGTTATCAGCACGGGGAGGTGATAAATCACTGCCGCCTTTGCCCACCACCAGCCAGAGCCATTAGTGGGTTTCAATCACGGTTCCCACCCTGCCCTCGGGCTGGGATGACCATGAATTAAAAAGAAAAACAAACAATCATCCTTCCCCCGCCACCACCGCCTGGCTGCCCGGGCTCCATCCCGGCAGGAAATGAAGGCGCAGCGGCGGGGCCGGGTCCGCTGCCCCCGGGCCCGCTCTGCCCCCTCCGCGCAGCAGCGAGGTGATCTTTTAGCTGCCCTTTGTCTCGGAAAAAAAATTAATTCTCATTTGCATTACCTCGACTAAATGTCACCCACCGATATTTTGTTAGACATTAGCAATGCTGGCAGAGAGGGGCACGGGATAATTGCGTTCTGCCTAGCGCTGGGATTTACATAATTTCAGACAGCAATTAAAGAATCCCTGGGAATTTTTTTTTTCCCTTCCAACCTCTCCTACAAAGAAAGTGTTCGTTTACATTAAGCGCTCAGCTCCTCGCTGTTCATTTGCATAAAATTAAAGGTTTTTGTGTTCTGGAACAGCAGGGTAACATTTAAAATTCCGTTTCAAAAAGCTCACCTTAGAATAATAAAATGTTAATATCATTTCACGGGCTGGAGAAGGTTGCCAGCTGCCTTTCACTTCAAACTTTTACCCAATACTAACTGTTAGGGTGGGTGATATTATTATTATTTTTTTTTTGTTAAGATATAAACTTTTTTGAAAAAGTGGAGGGCTGTGAATGTGCCTGTGGATGGGTCTCTGAAGGGCTACTCCAGAGCAGAATGTTTGTTTACTCCATAGTTTTTTAATTAAAAAATCATGCAAAAGAGCAGCAGCGGAATATTATAGGCTTTAATGTGCCGTCATACTCCATACCAGGAGAGGAAATGCAATTTGGACGGAACCCCGTTCATTTGCATCCGCGGAACACCGGTGACCTCCCCCGGGGCCGGAGGGGCCGGGGGCAGAGCTGAGCCCCACCCCTCGCTCCCGGCTGGGGGGTCCCTGCAGGCCCCGTCCCTCCTGCAGGGTCCCCGGGCGGGTGGGGCTGGCGAGGGGCAGCGCTCGGCACCCACCCAGGGCAGCCCCTCGAGCCCTGGAGCTGGGGCTCCCACCCCGCACCCGCCTCGGGGAGGGGCTCCGAGCCCCCAGGTGCGGGCCCGGGCTGGGGGCCGGGGGCACTGTCCGAGCTGCAGCCCCGGCAGCCGTCAGCTGCCTTCGCTCTGAGCCCTCTGACGGCTCCCAACAGGAAAAAACGGCAAAAACAATTTAAAAACTCCTTCCGTTGGAGGATGGCACTGCTGGGGTCCCTGGGTGACCTTGCCGGTGTCACCAGGTGTCTCACCTGGGAAGGCACCTGTCAGCAGCAGCACCCGTTCGGGCACTGCCCTGTCCCTGCCCACCCTCACCTGCCCTGTCCCTGCCCCTGCCCACCCTCACCTGCCCTGCCCCTGCCCACCCTCACCTGCCCTGTCCCTGCCCGCCCTCACCTGCCCTGCCCCTGCCCACCCTCACCTGCCAGCTCTGTCCCTGCCCACCCTCACCTGCCCTGCCCCTGCCCACCCACACCTGCCCTGTCCCTGCCCACCCACACCTGCCCTGTCCCTGTCCCTGTCCCTTCCCATCCTCACCTGCCCTGCCCCTGCCCACCCTCACCTGCCAGCTCTGTCCCTGCCCACCCTCACCTGCCCTGCCCCTGCCCACCCTCACCTGCCCTGCCCCTGCCCATCCTCACCTGCCCTGTCCCTTCCCACCCTCACCTGCCAGCTCTGGCTCTGTCCCCCGGGCCACCCCCGGCCGCCTGCCCTCGCCCCCGCCCGGTGTCCCCGCCGTGTCCCCGCCGTGTCCCCGCCGCTTTCCCTCCACAGGGACTCGGGGAGCAGGCGAGCAGGGAGCACATCTTCCACCTGGCGTCCTCTTGCCTGCCACCATTTGGGGCTGCTGTAGGATTGTAGCAAAAAGCGTTTCATTAAAAATGAATCCGAATCGCAGCCGTTGTGGGAGAACACCGAGCACAGCCTGCGGTCCCTGGTGCCCGTGTCGGATTCCTGCCTCAGCCTGCAGGCCGCTGGAGCTCCCGCCTGCCGCGATGCTGCCCCGTTCTCTCGGGGATGGGCACGGGCAATCCGCACCTTTGCGGTGGCACCGGCCGCAGGCACGGGGCAGGCTCGGGCTCACAAGCACCCCGATGCCCAGCAGCCTGCTGTGAATGCTTTCCAAACTGCTCTGGGTTTCTGGGAATTATCCCAGTACCGACGGGTACAGAGCAGGTCAGGGCGCTGTGTCCTTCCCAGCGCCAGTCCCGTGCCAGCCCCGTGCCAGCCCCGTGCCAGCCAGTGTCCTTGTCACCCGGGCTGTCTCCTGCCAGGACTCATCCCCAGGCTTCTGTGCTCCTGCCACGCTGCTCCTGGCAGGCTTGGAAAGCCCAGCTGCTGTGGGGGAACAAAGCAACAAGAGGCCGCAAAGCTGAGGATGAGCAGTGAGAGGTTTTACCTGGGGAAGAGTGGAGCAACCCCATGAAGCAAACTTAAAAATGTGAAGGAAAAAAGATTTGCTTTGGAATTTCTCTTAGGAAAAGTCATTAATTCCTTTTACGTTTTTTTCATTTCAAAATTTGTTTTCATTACTTTTACATTATTTTATGACATCAGTAGTAGTGCATAATGTGACCTGTCATATCATGTCAAGTCATGTCATAATATGCATAATAGTAGAGAAGTGCATAATATTACATGTCATATTGACATAATCAGAATATTCTATTATTATTGACTTCATCAAACTAATTATAAAAAAGGCATGAAATACTTTGCTGAAGAAAATAAGATTTAGAAGGTGCAACCTACAAAAATTAGTTATTTTCCTTTGCAGTCACATTTTTAGGTATTTTTAATGCATTTTTATGAAAATATTTACATTTGCATATTTTTACATCATGTTATGCACAGCTGTATGTAACTACATGGAAAAAGGGAATAAGATAAATTAAAACAGTACAAGTCAAATTTTCTGCTTAAAACTATTACTTCTTTTTTTTCATAACAGACAATTCTCAAAACAACAATCAGCAAATTCTTCTGTATGTGAAATCTAAAAGTCCCTCTTGTGAAACCCCTACCTGGGAGCAGCAGCTGCAAACAAGACTGTGTGTGTGTGTCCAGAGCCAGGCAGTGGGGCTGCGAGGGGCTCACCTGGAGAAAAGGAGGCTCAGGGGGGCCCTTCTGGCTCTGCACAGCTCCTGCCAGGGGAGGGGTTGGGCTCTGCTCCCTGGGAACAAGGGGCAGGACAAGGGAAACGGCCGCAAATTGTGCCGGGGAGGTTTGGATGGGAGATTTGGAACCTTTTCTTCAGGGAAAGGATGGTCAGGCATCAACAGAGGCTGCCCAGGGCAGGGGGGAGTCGCCTTCCCTGGGGATTTAAAAGCCGTGCAGATGTGGCACCTGGGGACGTGCAGATGTGGTGGCCTTGGCAGCACTGGGTTGGACTGGGTGATCCTGGAGGGTTTTTCCAGCCTCAGTGCTTCCAGGAGTCTCTGTGGATGGGCCCTGCAGAGCTGCTGGCAGCTCGTGGTGCCCGGGGAGGGCAGTGCTGGGGGCTCCCTGCAGCTGTGACACCCACCTGGGGCCCCCTCGTGTGTCACAGCCCTGCTGCACCCCCTGAGCCCCCTGGGCTTTCTAATTGACTCGACACCTTATAAATTGCCAAACTTGGTTGTGATTGCTGTGAAGAATGGTACTTTAAAGGACTCAATATCTCTATATCTCCCTTTGATAAACATTGGCTTTCTGAGCTTAGATCTTATTTATTTACCCTTGGAGCAGGTTCATTACTATGTATTAGGTAGATATGACATATTTATGGAAATATGGGGACTCTTTGTGGAATATATTAAGATTAAATAAATCATTGACTATGTGGTCAAGAACTACAGCAATCCTGATGAATGACTCCATGATTTTTTTTTGAATCCTTGCATAATTTTAAGAGCCATCCCCTTTGTCTCCCTGGCCTCCTGCAGAACTTCCTGCACCACCCCAAACACGCTGGGGAGGGCAGGATGTGCACCTTCCACGGGAGGCAGCCCCAGGTCCCAGGTGGCCCATAGGGAAAGCACCTGAGAGACTGCCAGACACAGAAACCCACCCCTGGGAACCTGCTTAGCAAGCTGAGAAATGGTTCCAATTTGGTTATCCCACATCCCAGCCTCTGTGATCTGCCGTGTGCATCCATTAGCCAATAAATTTACATTTCTAATGGCACATTTTCCCAAATTAGTGATAATTACATTTAAAGCAGCTATTTTGATACAAACCAAGGAGAGCCATGGCTAATGACATCAGTGTGATTTCCTGTGTCCCATGGCCTCAGTATAAGCCCTGGAGATGGGCAGAGCACAGTCCATGGAGCCAGAGCTCCCAGAGCTCGCTGTGTTGGGCTGTTCCTCCTGCACAGGTGCCTTTGCTTTCCAGCCCCTTGCTGCCACTGATACCTGCTGCCCTGGGCTGCCAGTGTCCTGCAGGGCCAGGCACAGGCTGGGCTTGTGCCACGTGTGCCTTTTGGCTCAGCTAACAAACACCTGCAAATACTGGGGGATTCTTAAGGGTAGTTAAGTAGCAAACTATCTGTTGATAATAAAATTTGCTTGCTGCTCACAGATATCCAATTTGCCTACTATCCAAAGAAAGGAATTGGGTGTCTGCTTCCTAAATTGTTTTAATCTCTGGCAAAGAGTGCTTCTGGCAGAGTCCCTCAGCTGGAAAATAGGAAATGAGTTAGAAACAACAGACAAACGTGAATAATGCAGAGCTTAAGATGTCTGATCATGATCTTGAGGAGAGAAGTTTAAATAGATTCCTCAATCCACCTGCCTGTGATCCCCTGGGAGGGAGTGCACCCCTCCTGGGGAGAATGCCAGGTCAGTGATGTGCACTGCCCCCGGGGTGGGAGCAAGTGGGGCCGTGGCAGAGGGGTCTCGGTGCCAGGCCGGGGGATGCCCACAGTGCTGGGGACTGACACCATCCCATGGGCTCCCAGCCTTTAACGTGAGTGTTCAACACCATTCTTTCTCCATCTTCCCTCAGGGTTCATGCACATCCCCTGCTCTGAGCCCCCAGCACTGGCCACACTCACACCAGTGCTGCCAGCAAGGGCTGCTGGCCCCTGCTGCCCCCAGTTCACCCACCCAGGTGCCAGGTGCCCTCACCTGTCCCCCCTGTGCCCGGGCCACCTTCACATCTCTGCCATCAGGCTGCACCTTTGCTTTAGCTTTATAAATACTCTCTCAAAAGATCCTCAGATGTTTTTCCACAATAGCATGAAAAGATTGCCAGAAATCATGAGATCTGGGGAAAAAGTCCCTCCTGCTGGCGTCCTGCTGAGAGGCTCTGTGTTCTGTGTCTCTGCAGCCACATCATTCCCCTCTCTGTGATGCTAACTGAACTCCTGCATGCAGAGAGGCCCCTGGGCATGAAGGTGCCCCCCACAGCCAGGACAGCCCCACAGCAGCCTCCTCCCCAGGCTGGCCCTGCCCTGTGCCCCAGGCTCGGGTCCTGGCGCCGCCAGCGCTGGCACCAGGGCAGCTCACCCCAAAATCCACCCCTGTCCTGCGGCAGGGCCCTCCCGAGCCCTGCTCCTCTCAGAATGGATCCCATTCCTCTTCTGCTCCCAATCCTCACCCCTCCCATGAGGACAGGGATCCTGGTGCTGCTGCGGTAGCTGCCCTGAACACCAGAGGAAATGCTCCTTCCCATCATGCTAAGTGAAACAATTCAAACCGGGAAAATCTTGATAAAAGTTTAATTAGGAAAACGGACTCCATCTGTAACGTATCCCTGTTCTCCCCATGTATTAACCCTTTTGCCATAAATCTGCCACCCTTGAAGAAACCTGCCTTCCTCACAAAACCTACTCAGGGTTCACATTATTTTAATCAGTTAGAGGGGTTTAATACATTATTGATTTTTAGGAGAATTGAAAAAGCTCCCGTATTAAGTCCAGGTTGCTTATTCTTTCTGTATATGACATTCAGGTACTTGTGAAAAATTATACCAATTATGAAATCAGCCATTTACTGCTTCAAAGTGCAATCAGTTGTCACACTGGAAAGCACTTGCTCCTGAATATTATTAGTTGGGCTATGTGCACAGGAAAGTGCTGAGAGGAAAGACTTTAACCAAAGGGCAATTGCATGAAATTTACTTAGAAATAGCTATTTATCACCCTTGGATTTCCTACTGTTCAAATCCACTGCAGACACTTTATGGAATGAAACAGCCATCTCACCAACGTAACTCAGCCAACTGAGGGGTTTTTTCCTCACTGACATTAAATGAAAAATTTAGAAGTCATTGTAACAGCTTAAAGATGCATTATCCTTTTTGATGTGCAATTTTAGCTTCATATCAAAAGCCATATAAAATAACCCCCGCACAAACACAAAAAAGGAACTTTTAAAAGTTTTATGACATGTAGTTCATCTTACCTTTTATGCATCTACCAGGCACAGCTTCTCCTGCTGTTCTCAGGGACCATTGCGTGATTACCACGATGGGGGAGAAAATATTGCCACAGCAGCAGCAGCAGAGGCAGCCAAAGGAAGGATTAGGCTCTGGAGCCTGGGGGACAGAGGGGGAGCTGAGCCTCACCACGGCAGCAAACGGCAGCGGAGAGCTGCCCCCGAGAGGAGCCTTCAGCTGTGTCACAACTGCCACCATTAATGGGCTGAGCTGCAGGCACTGGAGGGAGAGGGAACATAAATTACAGGCAGGACATTCAGGAGAAATTCCTTGCTCGGTACAGATGTCTTGTCTGCTTGTTTTCCAGAGCAAACAAGAATTTTGGAAGGCAAGGGCAACTTCTCAAAGCAGGAATGGACCTGGTCAGCCTGGGAGTGCTGGCGCAGCACCAGGGCCGTGCAGGACCCACAGGAATTGGATTACTGACAGGTGTGGCCGCTGCTCCTGTCCATCTCCCCGGCTGCACACACCACCCAGGGCGAGCACTGCCACCTCACACACCTCATGGGCACGGCAACGCTTCTTCCTCTCCTGATTCCTCCAGAGAAAATGCAAAGCAGGATGGAGCAATTGCCGCGTTGGAAGCGTGGGCAGCCTGGATACGGCACCGGTCGCCCTGGGACTGCAAACAGTGCTCCATAGGAAAATGGGAAAGCAGCTCTTGACCCACTGTGTCCTTGGAGACTGACCCAGGAGCGAGGTGCAGCGCCCTGGCCCTGGGACACAGCTGGATTGTCCATAGAACCATGTCTGAGAGGGCCCAGTGCTTTGGAGGCTGCACAGAATGCTTCCCACCTGCTCTGGAAATGCCCAGATCTGGGGATGCAGGGCAGACTCAGCCTCCTCCAGGCAGCAGCTGCATCTCCTCCAGGTGGATCAGGGATCTGCAGGTACCACAGGTAGGGCTGGGCACCCACCTTTGTGCCATGAGCCGTGCTGGATGAGCCAAACGTGCAACGAGGACAGTTTGTGTTATTTGCCACAGTCAAACTCCACACTCGAGGAAACAGGCAACTTCAAAATGATGCTGTTCTAGAATTTCAGGTCCAAATGAAGAAGGGGAGAGGAGATGCTCAGGGGAGCTGCTGCTCTGACACCAGCACTGGGTGTGGGCACCACAGTGTCAGGCATGGGATGCTACAAACTGCAGCAGCAATACTCTTAACAGGTGATGCCAACCAAGGCCTAACAGCCAGCTTTATAGCACAGAAATAATGCAAAACCAGAACACTTACGATATTTTAACTTAGCAAAAGGATTGTTATAAGACCATTTAATTTAATAAATAGTAAAGTATTTATAAACGAACCATTTCATAAAGTGTTACCAATTTCTCACATGCAATAATATGATTTGCACAAACGTTTGTCCTTGAGGCAATAGAAATTTTCTTTGCAAATCAATCCTTACAGGGATTGTAATTAGTATCCGCTAAGGCAGCTCGCTGTACCTGTAGCTGTGCTGCTCCCATGAAACCCTGATTGCTGCAAGCTCTCACACAAAGCTAACGACACAGAAGGAAAATGCACACGTTGTCTAGACTATTCATTTTAATCAGGCAAGGGTGATTTTTTGTGGCCCATTTGATATGACTTTTACACAAGATACAACCTCGCTCCACAGGGGCTGGCAGAAAAGGTCAACACTGCTGTATAAAAATACATTTAAAGAAGGAGTTTAGAGAAGCAAAACCTGCAGCCAAGGCCCAGCATTGCTCAGGCAGAGCTGCAGATGTTGTGTCTATCTGTGTGATTTCTGAGAAATTTATAGATCCACCAGTTTTTATTAAATGCACAAAATTTAAAAAAAATTGAGAACTCATTTTCTGTCCAGGATCCATAGGGACAAAAGCCACAATCCAGCGGTCCCTAGTCTGGGACATGCCACCCGTGGGTGCCCACATATCCTCTGCTGGCTGTCACAGGATGCTGGCACCCCCTGGCATGGCCACAGCCTCACTGGGAGTAGCTCTGCACCGGCCCTGACATGGGGACAGGAGCCCTCTGGCCCCTTAGACACAGCCTGAGTCAGAGGTGTCTGTCTGTCTGTCTGTCTGTCTGTCTGTCTGGTGAGGGTTTGCCTGGACCACCCCACTGTCTCCAGCTGCAGTCTAAGTGCCCCCAAATTGCACAGCAGGAGCTGGATGGTTCTGTGAATAGGGTCTGCAATTCCAGCTGTAGGTCTGAGTTCCAGCTTTAATCATGCCATTCATCATCATTACCCACAGTCTCTCCACTCGATGCCCCAAAGGCAGCGGCAGGGGCAGGGGCTGATGCTCTCTGTCCCTTTCTCCCTCTGAAGGAGGAGAAGCCAGGCATCAGTAAGATCATTGATCTGGAGCATTCCTGTCCTCCTGAGCAAGGAGGAGGTTAATTTATCACAGGTTGGAGAAAACCCAGTCTTTAAATTCTCTGCTTGCTGTTAATTAAACAAAACCCAACTGTGTTTGCTAAGGCTGACTCCAAGGGCCCAGCTGCCCTGGCTCTGCAGTGAGAGCAGGCAGTCTGTCCTCCGGGCACAGCTCTCCTGGGGGACTGCCGTGATCCCTCTTCTGTCCCCCTGCAGAAACACCAGGACAGGTGTGGCTGCACCTGCCTGGGCGTGGCTCAGGGCCCTTGTGTCCCCTGAATGCAGTGTCTGTGCAGGACAGTGCAGGCACACGGACAGGCTCCTTTGGGAAGGGCAGAATCTCCTCTGCCTGCAGAGGAAACGCCAGCCCCTGCAGCCACCTCCCAGTGCAGCCACAGGTGCACGGAGCAAAACAGCCAAGTCCATGGCAAACCTGGCTGCAAGACTGCCTGGAGATTCCCTCAGCATGCTCCAAGGTGCGAGGGAGAGATTCATCTTAATAATTACTGTCCTTAGCTTGCCTGGCCCCATCCAGGCGCCAGTCTCCCCTGGAAAGATGCAGATCTCCCTGTGCCCCGGCCTGCCCTGCCCAGGGCTCTCTAGGGGCTGCACCCAGCCTGCAGAGGAACCCTCCATCCCAGCTGCCAAGCTCGGCAGCGCCTCGAGGCTTTTCCCCTCCTGTCCATGGAGTAAATGAAGTGGGGAGAGCAATACAGTGCGCGCTGGCCGAGACTGACAAGCTCGAGCCTCTCCTGGAGCTGCTGTGCTGGTATTAAACAGACAAGACAAGCTTGCAGTCAGTTATCGGCCAAAAAAATAATGAAGGAACAAGTCAGCAGAGCAAAGCCAAGTCCCCCGGACCAGCCAAGTGGAGAATTTAATTTCGCACAGGTTCCCGGCAGCAGCGTCTCGGTCCGCGGCCCGAGCGCTCCGACAGCTCCAGCTCCCGGCCTGCCCCGGGTGCCCCTGCTGGGCTGGGGGTGCCGGGGGCACGGGCTGCCCGTCCCGGCTGACTGCAGCACGGCTGGGTCCCCGCAGGGCTGGCCGTGCCTGGCCCCGGTGCCGAGGGGACACGCACGGGTCCCTGCACGGCCACAGCTGGGCCGGGCACAGAGCGGCAGGGACAGCAGTGCCGGGGCAGAGGGGCAGGGACAGCAGTGCCAGGGCAGGGACATGAGAGGGGCAGGGACACGAGAGGGGCAGGGACAGCCCTGCCAGGGCAGAGGGGCAGGGACAGCAGTGCCGGGGCAGGGACAGCAGTGCCGGGGCAGGGACAGCAGTGCCAGGGCAGGGACAGCAGTGCCAGGGCAGGGACAGCAGTGCCGGGGCAGGGACAGCAGTGCCAGGCAGGGACAGCAGTGCCGGAGCAGGGACGCGAGAGGGGCAGGGACAGCCCTGCCAGGGCAGGGACAGCAGTGCCGGGGCAGAGGGGCAGGGACAGCAGTGCCGGGGCAGGGACAGCCGTGCCGGGGCAGGGACAGCCGTGCCGGGGCAGGGACAGCAGTGCCGGGGCAGGGACAGCAGTGCCGGGGCAGGGACACGAGAGGGGCAGGGACAGCAGTGCCAGGGCAGGGACAGCCCTGCCAGGGCAGGGACACGAGAGGGGCAGGGACAGCCGTGCCAGGGCAGGGACAGCAGTGCCGGGGCAGGGACACGAGAGGGGCAGTTTCTCCTCGCAGAGCACGGAGCCGGGATGGCAGCAGAGCCACAGGGAATGAATTTCTCCTCTCAGAGCGCAGAGCCATCCCGTGCCAGCGCCCCGCGGCCGGGCGGGCAGGGCTCGCAGGTGCCAGCAGCGCCTGGGCAAAGCCCCACGGCAGCGAACGGGCTGAACCAGCCGCTTTCTGCCTGGGAGAAATGCGGCAGCGACTCTCGGCTCCACAGCAGCACCTGCAGCCAGGGCACGAACTCTGGAACACCGCGGGCGCTGCTGCGGTGGAACTGCGGGGTGACAACAGCGAGCGGGTGTCCCGGTGGGGAGAGCCCCTAAGGAGGGAAACAGCCCCGAGAGCTGAGCACGCATCCTGCCTGCCCCCCAAATGCCTCCTCTTTCAGCCCGGGCTCTGATCTATAGCATGACTCACTGGAGCGCCAGTAAAGCTTCAGAGATTGTTATGCTAAATGAGAGAAAAAGTAATTGCCTTTTCCCCATCTAGAACTCCAGATATATAACTTGGAGAAATATAATTAGCTGCTAACTTCAAAGATGCATTGGAATTTTTGTAATGGGCATTGAGACCCTGTATTAAAAAAAGCTAAAAGAAAAATTATACACTCCTTGTTGTAAATGGAATAAGACTTAAAGGTTTTAATTAGGATTCACTGTGCATCTGCAGCTGGGAAAACAGGAGAAATAAAAAAAATGCCCTGGTACTATCGTCCTGTTTGAAAAACACATATTGGATAAGGAGCTTTCTGTAAAAATAATTGTGATATATTTCTGATTTATGAACAATAATCATCTGTTATTAAAAATAAACTATTCTTTTTACTCTATTTAAATAATTTCAAACAAATGGAGATTTTTGCCACAAAGACCTGGGGGTCTTGCCTGTTTGGCACGGGAACAGGGGCACTATCACCCAGCATGGCCACGCCAGCTCCTAGGAGAACATGGAGCATTGGAAATGAGTCTGCCTGCAGTGTCCCCTGTGTCCCCTGCCCACAGCACGGGTGTCCAGGGGATCCCAGCACAGCCTGGGAGCTGGGCAGCTCAGGAGGGCTCTGCACACCTGTGTGCCCGCCAGCCGGGGCCTGGCAGAGTGAGCAGATGTGCAAGGGGTGCCTGGGGGCACGGGCTGGCACAGGGGCTGGCACGGGCAGTGGTGGCGTGTCCCTGGTTGGTGACACGGGCAGAGTCCCTGGCTGGTGACACGTGTGTGTCCTTGGATGGTGACACGTGTGTGTCCTTGGATGGTGACATAGGGATGTCCCTGGCTGGTGACACGTGTGTGTCCTTGGATGGTGACATAGGGATGTCCCTGGCTGGTGACATAGGCAGAGTCCCTGGCTGGTGGCACGGGCAGTGGGTGGCACAGGCAGAGTCCCTGGCTGGTGGCACGGGTGTGTCCCTGGCTGGTGACATAGGGATGTCCCTGGCTGGTGGCACAGGCAGCACGACTGCTCAGGACCCTCCCCAAGTTCCCCCAGCCCGAGGTTCCTGCCCAGCCCAGGGTTCCTGCCCAGCCCAGGGTTCCTGCCCAGCCCCAGGTTCCTGCCCAGCCCCAGGTTCCTGCCCAGCCCGGGGTTCCTGCCCAGCCCCAGGTTCCTGCCCAGCCCGAGGTTCCTGCCCAGCCCGGGGTTCCTGCCCAGCCCAGGGTTCCTGCCCAGCCCAGGGTTCCTGCCCAGCCCCAGGTTCCCCCAGCCTGGGGTTCCTGCCCAGCCTGGGGTTCCTGCCCAGCCCCAGGTTCCTGCCCAGCCCGAGGTTCCTGCCCAGCCCGGGGTTCCTGCCCAGCCCCAGGTTCCTGCCCAGCCCGGGGTTCCTGCCCAGCCCCAGGTTCCTGCCCAGCCCGAGGTTCCTGCCCAGCCCGGGGTTCCTGCCCAGCCCAGGGTTCCTGCCCAGCCCAGGGTTCCTGCCCAGCCCCAGGTTCCCCCAGCCTGGGGTTCCTGCCCAGCCTGGGGTTCCTGCCCAGCCCCAGGTTCCTGCCCAGCCCGAGGTTCCTGCCCAGCCCGGGGTTCCTGCCCAGCCCCAGGTTCCTGCCCAGCCTGGGGTTCCTGCCCAGCCCAGGGTTCCTGCCCAGCCCGGGGTTCCTGCCCAGCCCAGGGTTCCTGCCCAGCCCGGGGTTCCTGCCCAGCCCCAAGTTCCCCCAGCCCCAGGTTCCTGCCCAGCCCCAAGTTCCCCCAGCCCCAGGTTCCTGCCCAGCCCCAGGTTCCTGCCCAGCTCCAGGTTCCTGCCAGCCCCAGCAGCCCGGGGGTCCCCAGGGAGGCCTCGGGGGGAGCTGGTCCCAGCAGCCCAGGGAGGAGCTGCCACCCCCGTGTGCTGTGTGGAGGACATGATACTGAGCACTGGTAATACAATTTATTTCCACTAGTGAGTGAATTGCCCATAATTCATGACAAGTAGAGCCTCGAGTGATGATGAAGGTCAGCCCATCAGATCTGGAAATAAATTGTATCCTATTACAGCTCCTATTAGAGGTCTATTTATAGCAGGGGTTTGCAAACTCCTGGAAGTTGGGAGGGGTTTGGGTAGGATTTTTGCTTTCTGCTTGGATAGGGAGGGTATGAGGACATGAAAAACCAATCTAAACAACCTGTGCTGCTGACACAAACCAGTGCCTGGGGTGGAGCAGCCTGCTTGCTGCAGAGGGACGCTGGGTCTGGAGGGACCAGGGCATTTAGGGGTGCCTGGGGCTGGAGGCACAGCCAAGGGCCAGGGGAAACCTGCATGGAAAGTGCAGGAAAAAGCACAGAAACGTGGATGCTTTGAGGAGGCTGATCTGGAAAATGCCTGGATGATGAGTTTATGCTGGCAGCACGGCTTGGATCTGCCGAGAGCAGAGCAGTGCCTCTCCTCTCTCCTGTATTTACCCCTCTATTTACCATGCCACCGTAATCCCCAGGTGATAGATAATGTGCAGGATGTGGTTTGCCATGGAAACAGAGCCCCGGTTCTGTACATTTTTAAAAAGATTAATATTTCTCAGCTCGGTTTCATTATTCTGATATTAGAAATCATCAGTTATGCAGCAGCCCCAGCCCTGCCAGGCCGTGAGTGCCTTTTGGGATGCCCGGGGACAGGGGGCAGTGGGAAAGCGCGGGGGGCACCTTGGCCATGGCTCTGCCCTGTCCAGCTGCAGCCCAGGGCGAGGCACTCCATGAGAGTGCTCCAGGGGCAGGGGAACGGAGCTGCTGGGCCCATTTCTGCCTCTCCTCTGCATTCCAGCTCTGCAGCTGCAGAGAGCACCTCGGAGCCCGATAAACGCCAGAGCTCCTCACCCCTGGCAAAGGAGGCATGAGAGATTGTAATGGTGTCCTTGGAAAGTACCTGAATTCCCAGAGGACTGGGGACAGAGTTGGATTTCCATTCTCTGTTGCAGGCACAGATTTGGGGGAAGTGAGGGCTGCTCCTCGTGGGGATGCAGCAGCTTCTCCTTCTCCAGGGACTCCCAGGTGCCACCATCCGTGGAGGGGCAGGGTGTGCCCAGGTGTGCCCACACAGGTGTAACCCCCTCTGGGAGAACCTGCTCCGGCTCAGGGGCATCTCTCATGCTGGACATGCCTGAAGTCTAGTTCCTTAAATGCAAAGAAATAAGAAAAACAGCTGTCTTTTAAACCTCATAAATCTGTACAGTAAAATGTTTAGGCAAAACCATATTTTATTGTTTTTGCTGTCAGAAACAAAGAATTAAGGGCCACGTGACTCAGTAATTGCTGTGGACTTTTTTTCTGACAAGAAACATTAAACTTAAAACTGTATTAAAATCATTTGACAATTTTTATGCTTTAACAGCTGAGAGTGAATAATGTTTTTTGCATATAAAACACTTTCTCTTGTCAGCCTATAAAACTGTCAGAAATAAATTCATCAAAAATGATTATATAATTAAAAGTCACTACTTTTCTTTCTCTAGTTTAGTTGGAATTATTTGTTTGTCACTTTTTCAGGACTAAATTACGGCATTCAGAGACAACTTCCTTTGTTCAGACTATTGTGAAATGTATGATTCTTACAAAAGGAGCCCAACTTTCTCCTCTAATGTATCAATTCAATATCACTTCTTAGAAAATACTTTCAGATAGTTCTGTTTCTGAAAAGTGATTTTATTCTGCAGAGGAGCAGGACCAGTAATGGAAAGCTTCCAAATGCAGAAATATTTTTTATTATTGAGCTGCATATAATTTATGGAAAATTGCTGAATTAATGTTAGCAAAGTAAATCACTAGCACTTCAAATTGCAAATTCTCTCTTACAGCGAGGGCCATACAGGTGTTTCAAAGCTAAAGGAACAATATTGATTTTTGTGTTACAGGATCAGGGGAGGCTGGGGCTCCTGTGGGGTGTGTGGTGTGGGGACAGTGCCATGCCCTGGTGGGACCCAGCTCCTGTCAGTGCTGGGCTGCCCTGTGGGCACGGGGCTCTGCAGAGGGCAGCCCTGGCACTGACCCACAGGGGTGCCCTCGCCTGCCCCAGCCCCTGCCAGCTGGGAGAGCTGCTCTGGGGGCAGTGGGGGCAGCCCCTTCTGCAGCCAGGCTCTGGAACGAGCTCTCTTGGCTCCCCACGCTGAGAAACCGTGAGCTGCTCACAGCTGGGTGGGTTTGGGGTGACTGGGTTGTCAAGGCTGGAGCTAATAATGGTTTATTGATCTGTTGTTAAGTTATTGGAGCCCTAATGGAGGCAATAAGCTGATAGTGGCCGTTGCTGTCCCTGGCACACGGGAGGAGGGTGGTGCTGGCCGGGCAGCATTTTGTCCCCAGGCAGCAGAGGGGCTGCTGTGAGGGGGAGCACACGGGTAAAGGGGTGCTGAGCCCTGCACAGGGCTGGGCTTTGCTGGCCTGGTGCTGCTTTTCTGACCTGGCAGATCAGGAGATCCAGAAGTGCTGTGAGTGAGGGTTTAACAAATGGAGGGGGAGTGGGGGGCATGGGGACAGGGGGTTCAGGCTGGGATCGCTGTGCCTGCTGCTCCCCCAGGCTGCACAGGTCCCACTCGTCCCGGAGCTGAGAGGAGAGGCTGAGCTGCTGAGCATTATCTCTTGGTATGGTAATTATTATTTGTGATTAATCCTGCCCATGCTGAAGAGCTGTGCAAGCCTTTTTCAGAGGGTTCATCTTCATGTTTGCTTCTGCCATGGGTAATGCAAGCTGACGGGAGCTGCTGTGGAGGGGGCAGACAGAGGTGTCTGAGCTCTCCATGGCAGGCTGGAATCCTCCATGGAGTCAGAGCCCACAGGGCTGGGCTCAGGGTGGGCCCAGGGCTGGGCTCAGGGGCGCTGCTGCTGCAGCTGACCTGAGATCAGGGTTAACAGAGCCCAGCTTTCCCTGCCCTCGTCCTCCTGCCCACCCAGCACTGCACTCCAAGAGCAGCACGTGCACCATGAGCACTGCCGTGCTGGGCTGCCCCAGCAGCCTGAGAAAGTGCCAGCCACAGCCCCAGGGCCCAGCCCAGGGCTGCCAGCTTCTACCTTGCCATTGGCCATGGTCAGCCAGGAAATTCTTTTGCTGGCAAGATATATTTATTTATGAAAAGCTGGAAATACCTGGGATGTTTGCTGGACCTTCAGTAGCTCTACAGTCATCATTTAAACAAGTTCATGCTCCATTAAAACCAGTTATTTAATACAATGATCATTCAATTAAAAACCTCTTGAAGTGCCTGCCAAAGCCTATTTGTATCAATACAATATTTTAATTGTAAATAGCAAAGTATGGTCCTGCCAACTGTGATTGTCAAGGAAACGTTACCAAAATGAGTGCTCAGTCTCAGGGAGGCTCTGGCAGCAGAGCAAGACTTGGGCAAGAGCTGGGAGATCTGTCCTGGGCCAGGAGCCCCCTCCCAGGCTCCCTGTGCCCCCCTGAGCCAGGCTGGGGCAGTGCCAGGAGCCAGAGGGGCTTGGGGAGCCGGGAGGAGGGCAGGACCTGTCCCTGTCCTGTCCCTGCCCCTGCTCCTGTCCCTGTCCTGTCCCTGCCCCTGTTCCTGTCCCTGTCCCTGTCCTGTCCCTGCCCCTGTCCTGTCCTGTCCCTGCCCCTGTCCCTGTCCCTGTCCCCTGTCCCTGTCCTGTCCCTGTCCTGTCCCTGTCCCTGTCCCTGTCCTGTCCCTGTCCCTGCCCCTGTCCCTGCCCCTGTCCCTGCCCCTGTCCTGCCCCTGTCCCTGCCCCTGTCCCTGTCCTGTCCCTGTCCCTGTCCCTGTCCCTGCCCCTGTCCCTGCCCCTGTCCCTGTCCTGTCCCTGTCCCTGCCCCTGTCCCTGCCCCTACCCCTGTCCCTGCCTCTGCCCCTGTCCCTGCCCCTGTCCTGTCCCTGTCCCTGCCCCTGTCCTGTCCCTGTCCCTGCCCCTGTCCCTGCCCCTGTCCCTGTCCTGTCCCTGTCCCTGCCCCTGTCCCTGTC
This sequence comes from Agelaius phoeniceus, assembly GCF_051311805.1. Classification (NCBI taxonomy): domain Eukaryota; kingdom Metazoa; phylum Chordata; class Aves; order Passeriformes; family Icteridae; genus Agelaius; species Agelaius phoeniceus. Next base: position 11,247,650 of record NC_135285.1, on the reverse strand, counting down.
CTGTCCCTGTCCTGTCCCTGCCCCTGTCCCTGTCCCTGTCCCTGCCCCTGTCCCTGTCCCTGTCCTGTCCCTGCCCCTGTCCCTGTCCCTTCCCCTGTCCTGTCCCTGTCCCTGCCCCTGTCCCTGTCCTGTCCCTGTCCCTGTCCCTGTCCCTGCTCCTGTCCCTGTCCCTGTCCCTGTCCTGCCCCTGCCCCTGTCCCCTGTCCCTGTTCCTGTCCTGTCCCTGTCCCTGTCCCTGTCCTGTCCTGTCCCTGCTGCAGGGGCTCTGCACCATGGACTCTGCCCCCCATGGCAGCGAGCCCAGGCTCAGCTGCCCAGGGGCTCAACAGCTGCAGCCCTGTGTGGGATCCCTGCTGCCATGGTCCCACACCCTGCATTTGCCTCCTTGCATAGGTGCCATCACATAAATATTCCAGTCACTATCGCTTACTGTCAGACCCAATTTAGAAAAGTACCTGTCTGTTACAAATATTTTATAGTACTTGAATATGCAATTTATGTAACATGCCCAGCAAAAGAAATCCATTATACAGTTTTGTCTGATTGAAATTCTGGCATCGTAACAGTAGGAAAAAATTAAATTATTCTAGAAAGTTGCAGTCCATTATGAAGACCTAACTGCTCTTCTCTGAAAAAGCTGCTGCTGCCTCAGTGGTGCCAGTGCTGTGATATGAGCACTGCGTGCCCTGGCTTCACTCCCACCTTGCCCAAGGAAAACTGGGCTTCCCTGAGCAGACAGGCATTCTGTTCCTTCCCATGGCTGCTCCCTGCAGCCCCCCAGCCCCGGGGCAGCCTCTGCTCCTGCAGGAAAATGGGCTCACAGCACATGGAGCTGCAGGGTCCTTGCAGTTCTCCCTGCCCTCTGCCCTCCCCACTGATCCTGGCTCTCCAGCAGCCACTGGCTGTGGGCAGTTTCTCCGGGGTTTGGGTGGTCTGGGCCGGTTTCCTCCTGCATTTTCAGGGCACTGGGACTCGCCCAGGGAAATGCCAGCAGGTTGGTCACCCCCTGCTCTGGGGTGCCTGGGGCAGGGCAGAGCTGCTCCTCACTCCCAGGCCCAGATCCTGCTGCCACAGCTCTGCAGGGCAAGAGGAAGGAGCTGATTCCTCTGCCACCTTTTCTGTATTCCAAGCAGCTGGAATCGGGGACAGCTCGTGGTTCTGCTACTCTGGCACCAGCTGCCATTGAATTCCCATTACTTGTGTCTCTGGCGTCGGGTTCATTTACATTTTGCAAAGTTGCCTCTCTTTTACCTTGCACTGATTAGGTCTGTCTGAAGTAAATTACTGAGTTCATTGATCTGAACAGTTTTATTTCAATTGGGGTGAAGCACACCCAGTGAGTGGCCTTGGCAGCAGCCCCCTGCCCACAGCCCCTCCCCTGAAGGCAGCCCCACAGCCACGGGAGTGCAGTGCTGTATGAAGGTATTTGAAATTGATGTCCACTCCTGCAGTGAAACATGTCTTCAAGTGTGTTTTGGGAGGAAAAACCAGGTCAGACTAGAGCAGAGAGTATTTATTTCCTCTGGGACTTGGTGTGTTACTTGTGGTATATTTTATGGATAGAGTCGGCCCCATATGTCTTGGGGAAGGTGTTTGGCTCAGCAATGTGTTAACAGTTAGTGTGCTAAGGAGCCCTTGTTTGGGTACTTTAGTTTTGACATTTAAATGCATTTTTCAAATACAGTGAGATGAATGTGATGTCACCGGGGAGTCGCGGAGGACTCTCAAGCATAAAAGCAGACGGTTGGGTTTTAATCTTTAACAGCACACCGGCCTCTTGTCCCTGAAGGTCCCTCAGCAGAAGCTGTGTTGGGCTTTAGGTACCCACAATATCAGGTTCTTTATCCACTTATGACACTCTATGTGAGAGAAAAATGTGTGTAATGCAAAAGTGATATTTAATGCCACTCAGACCTTATTTTGTTTGACCATGGGAAATCTGGAGGCTAAAGATCTTTGTGGGCTTTGGCAGCAGGCACTGGGGCAGACTCAAAGGGTCTGGACCCAAGTGTTTATTTTTATTGATGTAAGACTTGTGCAGCCTGTGAGGGTTTTGTGGCTGGGCTCTGCAGAGCAGGAACTGGTACAGGAGGAGCACAGGGGAAGGAAAGAGCTGAGCAAGGAGCCTGCCCTGGGTGCCAGGGCAGGGTGGGGATCCGGGGAAACCTCAGGGAGTGGTTTCAGGGCAGGAGATTGTCCAAGGCTCTGGAGCTGGGGCAGCCCCAGAGCAGAGGGCACTGCCAGCCCTGTGCCCACGCTGTGCCACCAGGCTCTGGGGCTCGCCCCGGCAGCAGCAGCGCTTCCCTCTCAAGGAGCCTCCTCACATCCTCACATCCACATTTTGGAAACATCTGTAGCCTGTGCTTTTCACAGGGTTTCATCTTTGGGGAAAGATCACAGATAAACATGAACAAGCTTTTAATTATAAGATACTGATTGTTGGTTTGCACAGCAATATTTATTCAGTAAATTGCTAATTAATGCAAAGAAAGCTCCATGTGACATCAAATATTTGCTTCCATTTACACTACAAAATTTTATTTTTCGCAATGATGACAGTAAATGAGATTTGTGAAGACAGGAAGGATAAGGGTAGAATCATTGGATGGTTTAGGTTGGAAAAGCCCTCCTGGAGGATCAAGTCCAGCCACTAACCCAGTGCTGCCACAGCCACCACCAACCCACGTCCCCAAGTGCCACATCTGCATGTTCTTAAATCATTCCTGGGACAGCGACCCCACCCCTGCCCTGGGCAGCCTTTGGTAAATATTCAGGAGTTAGAAATTGCTGTTAGAAGAGCCCTTTCCAACAGCTGCATTGGGTGGTGAGAAAAGACACAAAGTAGTCCCAAAGTGTGTGAGAAATTCAGCGTTAGGAGCACAGCCAGAAGTTACATGGGTTTACCTGACCTTGCTGAGGTGACCTGCAGCTGCCCTGTTGATACGGAGTAATTTATGGACATAATGAAAAAGCTGAATTTATGCCCTGATCATAGGAGAGAAATGCTACCACGTAAAATTGGAAGTAGCTTTTGCAGTATATAGCTAAATCTTTAATTTTTATAGCAGCTAAGAGAAAAATAAGCTTGCATACAGTACACATGGCATAAACTGACTGTAAATCCTGGCCCTGTGGAGAGCCCCAGCAAGCAGCTGCTGATTCCCCTCCAGACTGCTGGCACAGGTGCCAGAGCTGATGGCTCCTGACCTGAGTCCAGGCTGGAGCCACCAGGCTCCTCCTGGCTTCCCTTGCCCGAACTAGAATAAGGAAAAATGGGAATCAGAGCCTTGCTTGGGGATCAGCCTGGCTGAGCAGGGGCCACGGGGCCTCTGAGGCTCTGCAGAGTGTTTGTCTCTCCCTTGTGTAGAATAAACTGCAAATGAAAATGTCCATTTTTAAACTAAGTCCAATTTAACTGTCAAAAGGAAATTAAACTTTTTCAGGGCCTTAGCTACATTTTAAAGCAGAAATTATTCACTAAGTTCAGGTCTTCCTGACCAATGTCAATCCCTCTGACTCATCAGTAAATTCCCTATTTGTTGAAGGAATTAGCTAAATAAATTTCCAGGCCATCTGGCTGGCTACTCATCCCTGCTACAGCCTGAGCCTGGCAGCAGGAAAGGATCCAACTGCTTTCAAGAGTCTTCAGAACTGGGGATTGGGCTGGAGTGACTTGCAAGGATTGTGAGAGATGTGAAACACTTAAAAATAAAACCAAAAAACTTTCAGATCCCAAAAGAGCTGCTGAGTGAGTGTGAAGAATTGGATGAGGAAAGGGAAAATGGAAATTAATTCAAAATACAGTGTATATTTCAAAGGTATTTGGGTTATTTTCTTTTTTTTTTTCCTTTTCTGCAGCTCTTCCTGATCCTTGGCTCTTGCAATAGCAGCTGCCAGGCTCCAGCCCCTCCCAGTGCCACCCTCGGGCCAGCCTGGGCTGCTGTCCCTGCTGCTGTCCCTGCCCTGCTGGTGTGAACCGAGCTGGTGCTGAGCCTTTGGCTTCAGGGAAGCACTTTCTGAGCAAATTCAGGAAACACTTGGAATGCCTCTGTCTATTAAAGAGTGACATTTAGTGTTGTAGTTTGAAATATGTCTGAAGTACCACACAGCATAAAGGCCCTAAGGGGACCCATGAGCCAAATGAGATTTCCATGTCAGCACCAGTCACGACCTTTCCTTTACTGCATCTGCTTAAATACAGAAAACACGTTTTTGTTGTAAAGCCAAGTCAAAACAGGGATTCAGAGTAAAATAAAATATATACTTAGGGCTGCCCTCAGGGACCTTTTTAATGGTTTCATACAAACCAATGCTCTGTTTACAGTCAGATATCTCTCAGCTGAGCACAGGCACTCCCAGGGCCAGCAGCAGGGTGGGCAGCAGTGCCTGGGGCTGGGCAGGGTCTGCGGGCAGTGCCAGCCCCAGGGGGACAGACACCAGCCTGGCTGCAGGCAGAATGGCTGGGATCACACCTGGGCTCATGGAAAACCCCACAGAGCCTGGAGAGCAGCTGCCTATGCCCTGTGAGTGCAGGCAGAATGGCTGGGATCACACCTGGGCTCATGGAGAACCCTGCAGAGCCTGGAGAGAGGCTGCCTGTGCATGTGAGTGCCATCAGAATGGCTGGGATCACACCTGGGCCCATGGAGAACCCTGCAGAGCCTGGAGAGAGGCTGCCTGTGCATGTGAGTGCCATCAGAATGGCTGGGATCACACCTGGGCCCATGGAGAACCCTGCAGAGCCTGGAGAGAGGCTGCCTGTGCATGTGAGTGCCATCAGAATGGCTGGGATCACACCTGGGCCCATGGAGAACCCTGCAGAGCCTGGAGAGAGGCTGCCTGTGCCTTGTGAGTGTCGGCAGGATGGCTGGGATCACACCTGGGCTCATGGAGAACCCTGCAGAGCCTGGAGAGCAGCTGCCTGTGCCCTGTGAGTGCCATCAGAATGGCTGGGATCACACCTGGGCTCATGGAATACACTGCAGAGCCTGGAGAGCAGCTGCCTGTGCCTGTGGGTGCCAGCAGAATGGCTGGGATCACACCTGGGCTCATGGAGAACCCTGCAGAGCCTGGAGAGCAGCTGCCTGTGCCCTGTGAGTGCCATCAGAATGGCTGGGATCACACCTGGGCCCATGGAGAACCCTGCAGAGCCTGGAGAGCAGCTGCCTGTGCCCTGTGGGTGCCAGCAGAATGGCTGGGATCACACCTGGGCTCATGGAATACCCCACAGAGCCTGGAGAGTAGCTGCCTGTGCCCTGTGAGTGTCGGCAGGATGGCTGGGATCACACCTGGGCTCATGGAATACACTGCAGAGCCTGGAGAGCAGCTGCCTGTGCCTTGTGAGTGCCAGCAGAATGGCTGGGATCACACCTGGGCTCATGGAATACACTGCAGAGCCTGGAGAGAGGCTGCCTGTGCCTGTGGGTGCAGCAGGGAGGTTGGGATCACACCTGGGCCCATGGCAAACCCCACAGAGCCTGGAGAGAAGCTGCCTATGCCCTGTGAGTGCAGGCAGAATGGCTGGGATCACACCTGGGCTCATGGAGAACCCCACAGAGCCTGGAGAGCAGCTGCCTGTGCCCTGTGGGTGCTGGCAGAATGGCTGGGATCACACCTGGGCTCATGGAATACACTGCAGAGCCTGGAGAGAGGCTGCCTGTGCCTGTGGGTGCAGCAGGGAAGTTGGGATCACACCTGGGCTCATGGCAAACCCCACAGAGCCTGGAGAGCAGCTGCCTGTGCCTGTGAGTGCAGCAGGGAGGTTGGGATCACACCTTGGCCCATGGAATACACTGCAGAGCCTGGAGAGCAGCTGCCTGTGCCCTGTGGGTGCAGCAGGGAGGTTGGGATCACACCTGGGCTCATGGAGAACCCCACAGAGCCTGGGGAGCAGCTGCCTGTGCCTGTGAGTGCAGCAGGGAGGTTGGGATCACACCTTGGCCCATGGAATACACTGCAGAGCCTGGAGAGCAGCTGCCTGTGCCTGTGGGTGCAGCAGGGAGGTTGGGATCACACCTGGGCCCATGGCAAACCCCACAGAGCCTGGAGAGCAGCTGCCTGTGCCTGTGGGTGCAGCAGGGAGGTTGGGAGTTGGCTGAGCTCCTGCAGACACCAGCTACAGCTCCCTGGACTTGACCCTCTCAGGAGCTGCCTGGAAAACCAGGGGCTCTGCAGTGATGTTAAAGCCAAAAATGCCCTGTTTGGATGAGCCCCTCCTGCCAGTGATGCTTCCTGCCCAAGTCCTGCCAATCTCTGTAATCCACTGATCTCCAGCCTCTCTGAGATTCACAGCTGCTCTGAAACCAGCCAGGCAGAGGTGGGGATTTTGTGAAAGGTGATGAAGTTCACTAAATGATGCATTTAGCTGTACAGAGTTTATACATCATGAATGATTTATTCATTTATAAATACTCCAAACTTCACATACATATTCTTTGGGTTGTTTGGTTTCTTGTAATCTATTGGTTCATTATAATTTAATACGCAAGTTATGTCATCCAAGAGGTTAAAAAAATATCTTTTCCACCTGCTTTGTTGACTGTGCTGGAAGAGCAGAAGGAGCAGAGGCTGCAGGCAGTGCTGGGTTTCTCTGGCCCTCAGGGGGAGGGCACAGCACAGGCCATGGGATCTCCAAGTGCTCCTGTACTGGCAGCAAGAGAACACACTGGGGCCAGGAATGGCTGTGGTGAAGTTCATGTGTTTGCTTTTCCGGGTATATCTTTGCTTTATGTCTGCCTAAAAATGTCAGGAGAAACTCAGAATCACCTGAGCATGAGCCAGGTGGCAAAACCACCCCAAGAAGTGGCCTGGAGAGGAGGGTGGGGAGGAGAAGGCAGAGCTCACACCCTGAGCCCCAGCCCCGTGTCCTGGCAGCACGGCTGGAGCCAAGGGGAAAGGAACTGACTCTGGCAATTCTTTCATGCACTGTTAGTGAACAGCCATCAGAAGACATTGACACTAACTGTGGGCCTTTTAAGAGTGTAATGTATTAGCAACTTGTCTCCTTGAAAGCTAATGACAAATGCCTTGTTTAAAAGGAAGATCAAAACATCAAGAAAAATTAGATTAAATGGTTATGAAACTCCCAGTGGAGGACGCATTTCTCAGAAGTATTCCCTGTTGAACCTTGGAAATCTGTAATTATTTCCCCTGCTTACTGCATTAGGGCTGGGAAGTGTTTGCATTGCTGCAGCACAGAATGTTTGCACACGGGTGCAGCACAGAGAGCCCTGGCCTGGGGACCTGGAGCTGGCAGGGGCTCCCTGTGCCAGGGGGGCAGTGCCAGGGACACAGGGGTGGGTGGCAGGGACACAGGGGTGGGTGGCAGGGACACAGGGGTGGGTGGCAGGGACACAGGGATGGGTGGCAGGGACACACAGGGGTGGGTGGCAGGGACACACAGGTGGGTGGCAGGGACACAGGGGTGGGTGGCAGGGACACAGAGATGGGTGCCAGGGACACACAGGTGGGTGGCAGGGACACAGGGGTGGGTGGCAGGGACACAGAGATGGGTGGCAGGGACACACAGGGGTGGGTGGCAGGGACACAGGGGTGGGTGGCAGGGACACACATGGGTGGGTGGCAGGGACACAGGCAGGTGGCAGGGACACACAGATGGGTGGCAGGGACACAGGCAGGTGGCAGGGACACAGGGGTGGGTGGCAGGGACACAGGGGTGGGTGGCAGGGACACAGGTGGGTGGCAGGGACACACAGATGGGTGGCAGGGACACAGGCAGGTGGCAGGGACACAGGCAGGTGGCAGGGACACACAGGTGGGTGGCAGGGACACACAGGGGTGGGTGGCAGGGACACACAGGTGGGTGGCAGGGACACACAGGGGTGGGTGGCAGGGACACACAGGTGGGTGGCAGGGACACACAGGGGTGGGTGGCAGGGACACAGGCAGGTGGCAGGGACACAGGGGTGGGTGGCAGCCACATGTGGGGCAGGGCAGCAGCCCACAGACACCGTGGCACTTCGGCACCAGTAGAGCCAGGAAAAGGGTTTCCAGTAAATGCTGATTTGGAGATGGCACTGGCCCATTTGGCTGGGGCTGCCTGGTTTGCAGAGGTTCAGCCTGCTCACATGCAGGCCTGCCCAGATTTCTGGTGGCCGTGGTGTGTGAATCCACAGCAGCATGTTTAGCATTGGGCAGAAATGTGCTCAGGGCTGCCAAAGACTTTATTTCAAAGCAGGAAGAGCATGAGCAAAGTTTGTCAGAATTTCCCCTTTGCTAGAGCAAAGACAATTGAAATGGTACATTCCAACTCCCACCCAAAGAATGTAATTTACATGTTTGTAATGAATTTCCCCATTAACCCATGGACATCAGACCTCACTGGCAGTAGTGTGCAATTACCAGTTCCTGACCAAACTGTGAAGGACTGACCATTCGTCTTTCCAGTTACAAACTATTTTAAAATCTAAGTAAATGAATGTTTTCCTTCTAATGTTTGGTGAAATAAGATTTGCGGTTTTTTGCTGCAAGTAACTGCTGTAGCCATGTATTTGAATACTGAGCTCCTGCACAGAAGTCTGGTGGTGAAATGGGATGAGGGTCTGTCTCGTGGAGCGCTGCTGCTCTGCTCTGGGATGGAGAGCTCTGCCCTGGCTGGTGTGTTTGTAATCAAAGCCAGCTGAATTAGGCTCTTTCTCTCCTATTTCTATGTACCAATTTGAAGAGCTCAGATGAAAAGTGTTGCATTACACCAGCACCAATAAGTCACACTATCTGTGTTGTGACACACAGAATGTTATTAATTGTCAATCACAAACCACCAGGCTTGTCAAGATGTTCTCTTCTGAACAGGCTGCTTTAGACCTGAAGTGATTTTTAATCAAATGTTAATAACACAGCATCTGTCAGTGGACCATTGGCATCATACAATAATAAAAAGTTAGCATATGACATGGCAAATTCTAATGTTTTCATTTTTACTTCTTTCCAATTATCTGTGGAATTTCTGCCAGAGTGAGAAGTGTGCTGACATTATTACATGCAAAACACACTGCTGAAAGATGAACATGTCTATTAAAGCCTGTGCTCCCCATCACACCAGCTCCCAAAAGCACCCAGGGCCTGCTGCCAGAGCCTGCCCGTGCCCAGGGCAGGGGGTGCCAGCCCTGGGAGAGCTCCCTGCCTGTCCCTGTGAGTGTGGGCGTCCTGGGACACCCAGGGGCTGCCTGTCCCTGTGAGTGTGGGTATCCTGGGACACCCAGGGGCTCCCTGCCTGTCCCTGTGAGTGTGGGCATCCTGGGACACCCAGGGGCTCCCTCCCTGTCCCTGTGAGTGTGGGCATCCTGGGACACCCAGGGGCTCCCTGTCCCTGTGAGTGTGGGCATCCTGGGACACCCAGGGGCTCCCTGTCCCTGCAGGTGTGGGCGTCCTGGGACACCCAGGGGCTCCCTGCCTGTCCCTGTGAGTGTGGGTATCCTGGGACACCCAGGGGCTCCCTGTCCCTGTGAGTGTGGGCGTCCTGGGACACCCAGGGGCTCCCTGTCCCTGTGAGTGTGGGCGTCCTGGGACACCCAGGGGCTCCCTGCCTGTCCCTGTGAGTGTGGGCATCCTGGGACACCCAGGGGCTCCCTGTCCCTGCCAGCCTGGGCATCCTGGGACACCCAGGGGCTCCCTGTCCCTGTGAGTGTGGGCGTCCTGGGACACCCAGGGGCTCCCTGTCCCTGCCAGCCTGGGCATCCTGGGACACCCAGGGGCTCCCTGTCCCTGCCAGCCTGGGCATCCTGGGACACCCAGGGGCTCCCTGTCCCTGCCAGCCTGGGCATCCTGGGACACCCAGGGGCTCCCTGTCCCTGTGAGTGTGGGCGTCCTGGGACACCCAGGGGCTCCCTGTCCCTGCCAGCCTGGGCATCCTGGGACACCCAGGGGCTCCCTTCCTGTCCCTGTGAGTGTGGGCGTCCTGGGACACCCAGGGCCTCCCTGTCCCTGCCAGCCTGGGCATCCTGGGACACCCGGGGCTGGTGGGGGGCCAGGGGCAGCCTTTCCCCTGGCCCAGCACAGAGCGAGGGGAGCTGGGGCAGGAGAGCTCCATCTCCATCCTACACTCCCCTCTGGCAGCACAGCATCAGTGCCAGCTCCTGCCAGCGATGCCTGCCAAGGGCTGTGCCTGTCAAATACCCACAAAGCACCAGGGACTGCTGCTCTCCGTGCCCTCGGGCAGCCCTGGCACCGGGGAGGGAGGACGGGGGCACCAAGCGCCCATGGGACAGTGTGGTGGCACAGAGGTGTGGGGTGGAAATGCCACCCAGCAGGGCTGGGCACAGGGGATGGAGCTCCTGGGCTGCAGGGCTGGGGGCCCTGCCTGCCCACAGAGCCAAGCAGCTGCCAGGGGACGGCAAGGGGGTGCCCGGGCTGGGCCAGCCCTCTCCTGGTCACAGCCACATCCTCGGGGGCACGCAGAGTTGCAGAAGCTTTGAAATCTTAACAAGAGAGCTCAGTGCAGCGGGAGCGTGATTGTTATTAATGGTTTGTGTTACAGGATAAGCGGTGCATAACAGATCTGCTGCAATATCAAGTATTCCATCAGAAATTCATCATTTTGAGGACTTTGTCAAAAGTAGGCTGTGTATGCAGTGTATACAAATCTGCAGGAGCATAAAGCGATATGGAAGTTCCAAGCACCTGTATATTTAAAATACACTCAATTTCCTTTCCTAAATGCATTGTTTTCACTTGAATACTTCATAGCATTCAATGGATTGCAGTTGCTTTGTCTATAGATTCAATTTGTGTCTCTGGACAGAGTTTGAATGGATTTATTATATTGAAATGCAATTTTGCAGACATAACCTTATATCTGACCCGTCATTACTTATAATGCTAAACTTTGATATGTTAATTCTGCCTTATGTTTTTATATATTTTACGACACTTGGCTTAAACATTTTTAATCTACATATTGGTTTATGTCCACCTAAATTATTGTTGCTTCCGGGGACAATGTGCACACAAGATCTGGCAATTCATTATGCTGGCCCCGCTTAAATGAATTTCAAAAATTTAATAAAGTTCTCCCCCTCCTTCCATTGTGTTCAAAAGCTCCAGCATAAACACCAGTCCAGTGTTATCAAATCACAGAAGAAGAATAAGGTTAACCTCGAACAGCCCGGCCATGCCGCAGACCCCGAGAAATGTCGCCTCTGATTAACGCTGCTCTCTAAAGCTCCGCGTGTCCCCTCGGCTGGGAACCGGTGTGCCAGGGCTGGAACCGGTGTGCCAGGGCTGGAACCGGTGTGCCCATTCAGGGAACCGGTGTGCCAGGGCTGGAACCGGTGTGCCAGGGCTGGGAACCGGTGTGCCAGGGCAGGGAACCGGTGTGCCAGGGCTGGGAACCGGTGTGCCAGGGCAGGGAACCGGTGTGCCAGGGCTGGGAACCGGTGTGCCCATTCAGGGAACCAGTGTGCCAGGGCTGGGAACCGGTGTGCCAGGGCAGGGAACCAGTGTGCCAGGGCTGGGAACCGGTGTGCCCATTCAGGGAACCGGTGTGCCAGGGCTGGAACCGGTGTGCCAGGGCAGGGAACCGGTGTGCCAGGGCTGGAACTGGTGTGCCAGGGCTGGAACTGGTGTGCCAGGGCTGGGAACCGGTGTGCCCGGGCTGGGAACCGGTGTGCCAGGGCTGGAACCGGTGTGCCCATTCAGGGAACCGGTGTGTCCGGGCTGGAAACCGGTGTGCCCGGGCTGGGAACCGGTGTGCCAGGGCAGGGAACCGGTGTGCCAGGGCTGGGAACCGGTGTGCCCATTCAGGGAACCGGTGTGCCCGGGCTGGGAACCGGTGTGCCCGGGCTGGGAACCGGTGTGCCAGGGCTGGAACCGGTGTGCCCATTCAGGGAACCGGTGTGTCCGGGCTGGAAACCGGTGTGCCCGGGCTGGGAACCGGTGTGCCAGGGCAGGGAACCGGTGTGCCAGGGCTGGGAACCGGTGTGCCAGGGCTGGAACCGGTGTGCCAGGCTGGGAACCGGTGTGCCCATTCAGGGAACCGGTGTGCCAGGGCTGGAACCGGTGTGCCCATTCAGGGAACCAATGTGCCCGGGCTGGGAACCGGTGTGCCCATTCAGAGAACCGGTGTGCCCATTCAGGGAACCGGTGTGCCCGGACCGGCCCCGCGGCACCGGGGCAGCCCGGCCGTCCCCGGGGGCAGCCCGAGCGCCACAGCCGCGATGCCACCAGGGCTGGGCTGTGACCCAGGGCTGGGGCCGGCGCATGTGGAGGCGCAGCGACATCAGCGCCCTCGGTGGCACCGCCGGCAGCGCTCCCGTGCGGGCCCAGGAGCAGAGGAGGAGGAGGAGGAGGAGGAGGATGCTGCCGGTGCCGCTGCCGCTGCAGGGAGGAGCAGCCGCCCCTCGCCCCCTTGCAGCTCCGAGCCGGCACTTTGGGAACGGGACGGGGCCTGAGGGCGGCTGGGCGGGCGCGGCACCGGCCCCACTGCGGGGACACCCGGCCATCCCCACCCCGGCTGTGCCCAGCCCCTGCCCAGCCCCTGCCCAGCCCCTGCCCAGCATGTCCCTCCATCCCCGGCTGTGCCCAGCCCCTGCCCAGCATGTCCCTCCATCCCTTGGCCTTTTTCCTGCCACAATGTCATGAATTTTTCATCCTTGATGAACTTCAAAGTCTTTTAATGACTCTTCATGAAAAAACAGAGGGGCCAAAAGTTGAGCAAAGGGAGATGATTAAAGGACCTTATTAAAAGCAACCTTGTAGAATTCTCCACATGAAAGAGAGCGCCATTATGAGGGCTTATCCTTATAAATGACACTTCGCTTTTGCGAACATGCCGAAACCTGATTAGAGTGACAAGCACTGAGTGATACTGCAAACCTGTTAATAACATGAAAATTAGAAGAGGCTCATGCAAAGAAGGGAGATTAATTTAGCCCGAGTACATCTCGCGCAAATTGCAAAGTTGTGAATATGTTCTCAGATAATGAGCCTTCGCAGTCATCAGCTCACTTGTCATTTTCTGTAATTAATGTTAAGGAAGACTCCTTCCTGATGGTTCGTATTACTCATATACCAAGAAAATTTCTTCAGAGAAATAATTTACATTTATTATCATCGGTCTGTTTGTGTGGTTTATTTCGCTGCGGAGTAATTTATTGCAGCACCGTTTCACTTGCCTTGATTAGTCGCTCGTCAGCCTGAAATGTAATTTTTTTTTTCCTGATGGCAATGTCTGAAAATTGACAGTGGTGCAATACTCTTTTTAATCTGAGAATGTGTTTTCTTAACTTGAATAAACTTTTGGGCTGGAAGTTGAATCTACTTCCCAAGTTGAATTACTGTTGAATTACTGTTAGAAACTAGAAGGTTTCTGCTCTCTTAGGTCCTCAGGCTGCACACTGGATTCACCACCTCTGCATGGGTGCTTGGCAATGTGGACGTGCTACAGTCAAAGTGTTTTGCTCCATGAATGAGCTTGTTATGGGTCTGAAGAAGTGCATAATGTGCTCCTTACCTGGTCTCTCAGACTTCAGTTTGGATCAGAAGCCAACAAAAGCCTTCTCAAATCTTATAATTGTTTTCCCGGAATTTCAAATTTAATTTTTATTTTATTATGAACTTCCTATTTTTTCCTTGTCTTAAGAAAAAAGAGCAGTTCAGCTGTCTGACAGAGGCAGCAGTTAAATTTTTTCTGTGTCCTCTTGACCTGCCTTGGCAGTTCCCCTTTGGCAGCAGCCACTTCTGCATCTGAACAGTAAAACTGGGAACACGTTTTCCTCCCAAACATTGCAAACACAGAAGCAGTTAAAGTGAATTACTGACCTCTGAGCTGCAAATGAACCAAACGTTACTGATTAGCGTTTTTAGGCAGAGATAATGATTTTTTTTATTGGAGGCCTTCATTCCCAACAAGCTTCACGGAGCACTCTGTAGGCAGCGACTGCCTGTGCCAGTTAATGGTAATCCATATTTATAAAACTATAGTCCATCAAAGTGGGATGAATATTTTAAAAGCCATGGACAAATCAAATTGTCTTTGTCAAATTGCACGGTCTCCACATCAAATGTATTTTATGATTCTTCCTTGTACATGAGCCAATGGGATCCCTGCACCAGCTGAAAGCTGCCTGCCTAATTTTTGCTTCTGTAAACAGACAAGTCTCTGCTGTTTTAAAGAACTCAATGAGCTGTGGAGATTGACATTTAAGCCATAAAATTGTACTTTATTTGATGAAGTTAACAAATAATGTATGAAGCAGATTTATTTGATGTCTCTGTGAGTAGTAGCTGGTTCATCCTTATAGGAACAAATGGCCTATTTTTGAAGGATTTGGAAGTTGTGGGCAGCACACTGGGGAGGGGAGCCTGGGCTGCCTGGGAGGATCACTCAGAGCAGGATGAGCGCGGGGCCCAGGGTGCTGGCAGAGCCGTGCCAGGCGGTGCCACCACGCTGCCATGGAGAGGAACAAACCCAGACAGGTCCCAGAGGAGATGCTGGGTCCCCACGCTGGGGTCTGGCCCCGCTCCTCAGCAGCAGTTCAGGGGTGCCCATTGCTACCAGAGAAACACTCCAAGCAGGATGACCATGCATGGTGCTATGTAGGACTCTTATCTGATATTATGGTTTTTTTAAATCCCACTGAATTGTAAACATTAAAAACTTAGAAACATTCTGAGAAACATCTGTAAACCACTTGCTGCACTTTGCTGACAGCAGTGTGCTGAGTGCCCACGTGGCTCTGTGAGAGGGGATGTCCCCTGTGACAGCACCAAGAGCCAGCAAAGGTCCTTGTGGGGGTGCCAGCAGTGAGAGCTTGGGCCCCAGCCCACTGCCTCACTCTGCATCACAGCAGCAACGCCAAGAGCAGCCACAAATCCCTCTGCAGACAGAGGTGAGAGCTGGGCCACAGTAACAAATCATGGAGGGAGCAGCGACGTAAAGCAGGAGCGCACGAGGGGCAACACGGTGATGAGATCCTGGAAGTGATCCTATTGGAAATGTCAGCCCAGGAAATAAAATGCTGGCATCCAGGCAGGCCTCACCTCTTCTGTCTGAATTTAACAGCAAAAAGTTTTGCCACATCTATCTTGTGATGTCAGAGAGACAGGCTGATAGTGCGGAGACAGCTGAGACAGCATGAGGGTTAGCAGACAAATAAATTTGAGAATCATCTGCATAGAAATGGAAAGCTACTCCACGCTGATGAATAATATAACCCAGTGGCAGCATATAAACACAAAATAACAACGGGCCCAATATAGAGCCCTGGGGAACCTTGGAAACAACTTCACTAATGGAAGATGAAAAATCACCCATCGAAACAAAATGCTGTCTATTTGATAAATAAGATTTGAACCGACTGAGAGCAGCATCAGATAAGCCAAGCAAGCTGCTCACATGAGGATCCGAGGGGATACCTTGAGCAGCAGCATCAAGTGACAAAGACCTGACAGTGAGAGAAGAGATCCCAAATCAGGGCTAAAATATGAGTCTTTTGGGGTCCATCTTGTTGGGCCAGGCTGTCCCAGCTGGGCTTGGCTGCTCCACTGAGCCAGCCTTGCCAGGCTGCCTGACAGGAGCCTGGCCTGGGTTGCACCAGCAGCAGCCCCAGCAGCAGGAGCCAGGGCCCCTCTGCCCAGGTGGGGCATGGGGATGTCCCTGCTGTTCCCAGTGCCCATGGAGCACTGCAGGGCCTCCAGCACCAGGAGTGGCAGAGGGAGTGTGTCCAGAGGAGCCCGGCCAGCCCCCACTGCCCAAACACAGCTCCTGTGCCCCGGGTGCCTCTGCCTCCCAGCAGCCTGGCCATCCCGTGGTACATGTGAAAACGTGGTGCTGATCAGGAGTCTCTCTTTGCTCGTTTGTCTTTGGAATTTGCAATTGCTCTCTCCGATTTTGTGTCAGCACAAAATAGTAGGAAACACAGGTGGGAGCCCTCGAACTGCAAAAGCAGCAAGTGCAGTGCCCAAGGAAGCCCTTGCAGGCACGTTCTGAGCAGCGAGGCAGAGGATGTCACTGCATGCCTGCAGCATTCTGGGGAACCACGGAGCAGAGGATGAGTCACCCTGAGCTCCCACGTTCCTGCTGCTGGGGAGGGTCTGACAGCTCTCAGCTCCCTGGTGCTGCCCCACCTCTGTTCCAGCCCTGCCCAGTCCATGCCTGTCATGACTTCGGCGTTGCTTTTAATGTTTCCTGTAAAAACTGAGAGTTGCAAATTTAAAGAAGAAAAAAAGTGTCTGAATTAATCCAGCCCTTGGGTTCTCCACTGCATCGCCAGCCCAGAGAAGTGGACTGTGGAAAAATGTGTACATTGTTTGGAAATATATTAATAATTCTGTCATCTGCACTGACATTGGCCATTGGTTTTTAACAAATTGACACCTTCTTAGCTGAAAGAAATCTTTATTAGTTTTCATTTTGATGGCTTTTCCTGGAATAACTATAAATTATGTTTATTTCACATAATTCCTCCTGTCAGTAGTTATGAATAACTGTTTCACATGGAGATTGTGATTCTGGCCTGTCTGTGTGTGTACCTTGAACCCAGCATGGCAGCTGCGAGGGGCAATGGATTGCCCAAGTTTCCACTGATGCACCTTTCTAATTTAAAGAGTCACTAAAAATGTATTTGCCTCAGTCATCCTATCTCGGCTTTTACCAGTTTAAGTACCAACAGCTCTATTGTATCAGCCCCTTTTATACAGCATTTTTCATGCAGTGTATCTCCCAGCACTTTACAGGGCAATTAATTACCTGGAGGAGAGTGACGGCTGCAGGCGGTGCCGGCCATTATGCAGCAGCAGCCGCAGCTCTCCCCACTGCACGGCTGTCATTTCACTGCTGCTGTTAACGGGGACAGAGGGGAGCAGCCGGGCAGAGCCGCCCTGAACCCCTCCCCGGCCAGGAAAGGGCTCCCAGCACTGAGGAGGGGGCTCAGCCTGAGGCAGGGGGGCTGCAGGGCCCACCCTGAGCCCTCGGGCACAGCCCACTAGAGATGCTGCCCCTTGGCAGGGCTCAGAGGCCTCCTCCTCCTCCTTCTGGGGGGAAATTCTGATGGTGCCCATGGGTTTTCTCAAAATCAGAGCAAAACAAAACATTTCTAAACCTCCCCAGACCATGAGAGCAGTGCTTTGCTTTTGCTGGAATGCTGACACTCCTCCATTTCCCTTTTGCAAATTGGGTCCCCCCAGTTCTTTTCAGTGTCCTCTTTGCAACCCCAATACACAGAGCCGTGTAATGGGCCCCCAGTCAATATCAGCATCACTCACATTTTAAAATATTGGAGGAGTTTCTTGTGATTTTTGTCCATATGTTTTCATTACAGTTGACTGGATAATTCATAACAAATTGTTTAGACAACACAATTCATCTGGTTTCTTCCCCCACCACATCTCCTGTCTACCAGTCAGCAATGTGATCCTTCATTCTTCTTTTTTTTTTTTTTTTAACTCCTGGATTTATCCAGAAAATCATTCTCTCTGAACCAAAACTGTCATGGTCCTGATGATCAAGACAAAGGCTAAACTCTTTTTTATTTACTAGCTGACTAGTTGTTAGAGGTGAACTTGCTTTTGGGCACATCCTGACCCAATGAACAGACTGTCTTGGAAGCTTTGTCAGCAGCACTGCTTGGTCTTTCAGACCTTTCCCTTCAGGCTTCACTTTTTAGGATTAAAAATGGCATTTTTGTAAAGCAATACACTATTCAAAATTTAATTTCAGTAAGTATTTTGTTATTTAAGTTAAAAAGGAAGGAAGGAAGGAAGGAAGGAAGGAAGGAAGGAAGGAAGGAAGGAAGGAAGGAAGGAAGGAAGGAAGGAAGGAAGGAAGGAAGGAAGGAAGGAAGGAAGGAAGGAAGGAAGGAAGGAAGGAAGGAAGGAAGGAAGGAAGGAAGGAAGGAAGGAAGGAAGGAAGGAAGGAAGGAAGGAAGGAAGGAAGGAAGGAAGGAAGGAAGGAAGGAAGGAAGGAAGGAAGGAAGGAAGGAAGGAAGGAAGGAAGGAAGGAAGGAAGGAAGGAAGGAAGGAAGGAAGGAAGGAAGGAAGGAAGGAAGGAAGGAAGGAAGGAAGGAAGGAAGGAAGGAAGGAAGGAAGGAAGGAAGGAAGGAAGGAAGGAAGGAAGGAAGGAAGGAAGGAAGGAAGGAAGGAAGGAAGGAAGGAAGGAAGGAAGGAAGGAAGGAAGGAAGGAAGGAAGGAAGGAGACTCCCCAGCCAGAGTGGAGCTGGTGTGACTGGGGTCTTTAGCAGAGCAATGCTGAGCTCCCGCATTTGAGTTGGCCACTGACAGCTGAGTATGTGGGCTCAGCAAGCAGCAGCTTTTCCAGTGTCCTGATCCCTCTCCGAAGCACCAGCTGTTGTTTCATCTATCTTTGTGGCCAGCAATCTGCTCCATGGATTGATAGATACCATCCTTCTAAAAATAGCAGCAGCAGCTTTCAACCTGCCCATGGAAGGAGAGTGGTGAAGGAGTGGCAGTGTCCCACCTGGCTGCCAGGCAGGCGGCCAAGCCTGGGCACCCCGAGCACAAGCACTCCATGACCCCAGTGCAGAGCGGCCCCGGGGCCCCCTTCTCTGCTGGCAGCTCACTGGAGCTCTTGTGTGATGCACAACTGCCCAGCTCCTGCCCCTGCCCTGGGGCTGCCTGGAGCTGCCCAGCCCTGCCACCGCTGTCACCAGTGTGGCTGCGCTCTCAGGGCTGGTGCTGCAGCAGAAAGCAGAGGTGGAAATGGCTCCAGGGGCTGGAAAGCTGGCACTGTTGGGCTTGTGCATTGCTCCCTGGCATGTGCCCCAGCCTGGCTTCTCATGGCCATTGGAGCAGAGGCAAAGGTGCGAGGGGCGCTCCCAGGAGTGGTCTGGGGACCTGCTGTCCCTCGCCTGTGGCACGGTACCACTCCTGTCCTAAGGTGCATGGGCTGCTCAGCAGCTGGCACAGCCCCTGCCAGAGGAAACCAGGCCTGCTGTGCACAGGGCATCTGGCACTCGGCACCACGTCCCACCATGGTGCCATGCTCTTCCCTACTGGAATGGTGTCCCCGACTGATCCACGTGGAGAACACAGGTGGAAATCTGCAGTGGGTGGAAAACAAAGGGATCCTGCTCTTGGAGCCATATGGATCACACGTATATCTGATACACAATAAACAACACATCTTTCAGTCTGGGTCTGTTTGAAACCTTCCGACATATGTTCTGCTAACAGTTTAACAAATTGATTGCTAATGTTATCCTGCTCGGAAATCTGGCAGAATGTGCAGGAGGGGAGAAAACCAAAACAAAAGCATTCCTACCTCAACAGAAATTCACAAGAAAAGCTATTAGAAAAGGCTTCAGGATGCCTGACAGGAGAGAATTTCATGCCAATTTGTGTGCTCGTTGGAAAAATCATTTATTAAAAAGAAGATATACCTTCATGTTAGTGAGATGAGGGTGTAAAACTGAGCTGGGTCTCCCACTGCTTCAGCTCTATAACTCAAGTTATATTCATCAGAGGCATATATTTAAATCATAGCTTACTTTGCTTTGTGTTCTGAAATTTATTAGCCTACTACTTAAATGTTTTATTCATTAGGCCATGTAAATAATGCATGGTTGTTTCCATGGCAATTTAACCCCTTCTCTCCGGGCTGCCTGCAGATCCCTGTCTTGTTTTCTGCTTAATTGCAGCCATCGGATTTGCCATTTTCTCCATGTTGAGGCCATGGCCATTTTTCTCCTTTTTGTGGCAAATTCATTAGGAGGAAACTTTTCCACTGACAAATAAGATGTGTTCGGGCATGAAGAGGAAGGGGAAGGCACTGCTTGCAGGTCATTCAGCAGAATTTGGGCATAGCAAATGATGCCAGATTCTGTTCTTTGCAGACCCACACAAGGAGGGAGAGCTTAAACTGCCTTGTTCCTGCGTCCTTTGGCTTTCATTGCCCTGTCACCTGTTCATTGCTGTAGCCTGTCCTCTGGAACCTCTTACACTAAGCAGGGCATCCTCTTTGCTTTGCAGTGATAAAGCTCCCTGCAGTTGTCTCTGGAGTGGTGCACTTGCAGTTACACAGAGCTCTTTATAGGCAGCAGTAACAGGCTGAGATAATTTACACTGGCAGCACGCTTGGAGCCCGTTCTTCCCTTGCCTCTGCCTCCTCCTGGCCAGGCTGTCCCCATGAAGTCCTTCCTGTGGCAGGAGATGCAGTATCCTTTGCCTCCCTGCCAGTCCCATGGCACAGCCGGTACCCACTGTGGGCAGTGCTCCACCCCACAGCCTTGCTCAAGCAGTGTCACCTGCCTGGCAGCCCCAGGAGAAGCCCATGTGGCTGCCCAGCCCTCCAGCCTTTTGTCTGAGCCACATCCTGCAGGTGGCCAAGCAAAGAGGTTTGTGAGCAATTCAGAAGCAGGAGCAGAATTTAAACTCATCCACGGTCACTGGCCATAGTCTGAAAGCAGAGAGGTGCAGTTCAGTAAAGACAAGCACAGAGGAGTTCTCCGTGGGAGAGAAAACAGCACACACAGTGCAGAGCAGGGATTACAGCTTGAGTAAGCAGAAGCTGGGGAGGATCAGGGTCTGCAATAACCATGGCATCTGTCAGGAAGGGGATGCTCTGATAAAATGCAGGGAAAACATATCCCACATTGGTAGCCTGAGAGAAAATTCAACTTTGGTCTTTCCAGGGACATCCTCAGCTTTCCCTTTTAAGTGAACAGAAAATGGGAAAGAATCCAGAGGCAACAGAAACTCAGCAGGTTCAGAGAATGCAGTGCATGATAATGGAAGCTGGTGGGGCTGTAATTACTTAGTGTGGAGCAGAGGAGCTCTTAAAGTCTTTGAGTACACAAAAGTTTGGGACAAAAAGGATGGTTGTCCTTTTGTTTTCCTTGAATAATACAGAAATATTGCGCTGTCCTTGCAGGAAGGAAAACCTAGGTGAGATAAGGCAGCAATTCCCAAACCATAAGCAAGTTATAATCTTGAGGAAATACAGGCTGTGGAAAGTCACTGAGGTAGAGAAACATCTACAAGAAGTCTGTGATCTTGCCTCATGGCAGAGAGACAGATTAGATGAGGTCTGTTCCATGCCTACATGTCTGTAATTCTTTGTATAAAAATGCTAATGAATGCCCCAGCTCAGGGGACAGCTCCTTCATGTCCTACAAACATGAGGGTGCAGGAAACAGAGGCCTTTCAGCCCAGCAGCTCAGCCAGGGAGCACAGGACAACCACGGGCAACTCTGGCATCCATGCTGGAGCTAGAGCAGGAAAAGGATTCAGTCCCATTGTTTCAGACCTGATTAGGTTTGTTTTCAAAACGTAACACTTGTACAAGAATCTTCTCCATATGAAATACAGCAGGAACCAGGTAGAGGTTAGGAGAGAGAAATCATTGAGCTCCACAGGTCTGAATAGCCGAGATCAATCACCCTGAGCCATGGAGATGAGATTTGGGACAACATATCCGTACGGGCCTTCGGAGGCCTGTAGATCTGCCCAGCCATGCTCTCGTCCATGACGGATGGCAGAAGAGATCCGCTTTTCCTCAGAATTGGCTTTGACTTAATTCACTCTCGGCATGGAAGGAGGAAAACAAAGGATGAACAGTCAGATTTCCCATTTAGCACCTGGCTGCTCCATGGCCGAGCTCGGCAGTCTCTGTGCTCGTGAGGAGGGCGAGGGCTGTGGGACCTGCGCCAGCGCTGGCCCTGTGGGCTCTGCCAGCCCAGCCTCTGCCAGCCCAGCCTCTGCAGGGCCTCCTCGCCGCCTCCCCCGAGGCCCCCAGAGGAGCCCTCCTCTCCTCCAGCCTCCCAGGGTTTTCTCTCTGGATGGCATCGGGAGGAGCTGGCACTTGCCACCCTTGCTGTGCTCACAGCGGTGCCCAGGCTGGGGACTCCCCTGCCCCAGAGCTTGCTTTCTTCGAACACAGTCTGCCCAAAACCTCCTCTATCTCTATCTCTATCTCTATCTCTATCTCTATCTCTATCTCTATCTCTATCTCTATCTCTATCTCTATCATCTCTATCTCTGCCTCCCTCCAAGTGCTGCTAATTTGCGCTGCTCTTCCGCAAGCTTCCCCCCGCCACCAGCAGGGCCCTGCCGTGCCTCAGTGCAGGGACGCTGGTCCCGGGGGTGGGTGTCGGGAGGTCCCCTCGGTGTCCTCTCCGTGGGATGCTGGGCTGTCACTGCACCGAGAGGGAGGCGAGCTGTGTGTCATCACGAACCTGGCGAGTTCATTGATCTTCCTGAGAACATCAATCTGTCTTTCTAATACCACAATCAGGTGTCTTGCAGAACAATTTGCTGAGTGACAACAGTCACAAAAAGGTGTTCACTTCCCTCCGGCTCCAGCAGCCAGAAATGCCCTCAGGGCTCAGGACCCTCCAGCTCAGAGAGCAAAGGTTTAACACTGGGGGAGTTAAACACTGCTTCTGTTCTGTGTCGAATGGATTCTGACAGGCAGCACCAGTGGAGAGGAGACATTGTGACAGTAACTAACATCACCTGCAGGAGCGTGAGGGCCCTGCTGCCACTCGGCGCGCGCTGGCCGTGTCCCATGCATGTCCCATGCACGAGCACTTGCACATGCTGGCCCACTGCCAGGCTTCCACAGAACGTGGTAGGCTAAATACAACTCAGGAGAAGTGCCAGCCGAGTTTATTATACTGCCACGTCTGCTCCTGCAGTCTGTCATTTACATCTTACCCACCATTCTCCATAGCTGTAAGCATGCATTAAATTTGCAGGACACAACAAACCCAGGGATGCCAGGCTGCCGAGGCTGCTATTAGCCAGAGAGCTCCAGCAGCACACAGAGTAATTCATGGCATTCAAATGGATGTATTTTATTAACGAGGCCGTGCTGATTGCCCGTTAAGTAGCTCTATGTTAATAGCCCACTGCAGATGCCCTTCTCAGAGCCATGCTGTACTTCCACAGCTGCTCCGTCAAGCTCCAGCACCCGAAGTCACCATGTCCCTGTTCTCACGTGTGCCTTGGGACCCAGGTCACCACCTCTGCCCTCCCACGCATGCCTTAGGACCCCTGTGGTGGGTTCTAAGCCAGGGGCTGAGCCTTGGCACCCCCAGGTCTGTCGGGGAGCAGAGGGATTTGTTTCCTGCACTGTGCAGTGCTGGGCACCATGGAATCCCTGCTGTAGAGCCTGTTCAGTGCTCCTCAAGGGAACTGGAGCCCAGGGACTCGTGGGCTTGCTCTGGAAGGAGAGAGGCTGTGTCACTCCAGCAGCGCCATCCTGTGCTGCAGGCCGGTCCCCAGCCAGGCCATGCCCCTCGCTGGGGAGGGCTGGAACAGGATTTCCACCTTCTCCATCATGCCCAAGTCAGGCAGAGGCAGGTTTTCATCTACAGGCAAGTACCCTGGGGAGCAACTCACTGCTGAACAGTTCTTAAAGGGATTTGAAAAACAAGCAGCCACGTGAAGGGTTAACAGTTTATTATATTTTTTTCTGAGTGATTTTATCACTGTCGTTAGAACATTCATTGAACTAAGTGAGAAATCCATCAAGACGTGACAGCAATGTGCAGACTAATGGCTGTTAGATGGTAATAATTTTTAATATGATTTTTATTTCACTTAATTTCATATGTGCTTGACAAAAGGTCCCGTGTCACTAGGGAGCTGTGTGAAACTGGGAATACGCTGATGTGAAGGTCTATTAAACCAAGAATTTGAAGTATTTTTAAGTTCCCAACTTCAGAATTCCAGAGAAAACTCCAGCCTTTTAAACCTTTTTTGGCAAGAAGTCAATGAGACAGCAGGAAAAGACTGCGTGCCAGCTCCGCAGGGCGGATCAGCCGTATGCATGCACTGTGTGCTCCTCAGCTCAGGCTCATTTCCTTCGGGGCTCCTCTCAAATGCCCAGGGCAAAGCCCTGCTGTGCCCCAGTGGCTCCTCCTGCCTGGACATCAGCATGCCTTTGTCTGGGGCCAGGAGGTGTGGGACCAGCCCGAGGAAGGAAGGGTCCCCAAACCTGGAGGCAGCTTTGCCCATGATCACCTTGTGCCTTCTCTTGCTGCAGCAAGTTGTAGAAAAAGTTTGTAAAGAAATATGTGTTTGACTGCTGACAGGCACCACTGCAAACTAATAATTAATACTAATTCCAATAAATCCTGTCAATAGAAATAGAAATAGAAATAGAAATAGAAATAGAAATAGAAATAGAAATAATAGAAATAGAAATAGCCATTCCTGAAGTGTCATCCCCCACATCTGCAGCTGAGATCCAACCCCAGTCTTTCCCAGCTATAACCCCAAGAGCAGAAGCACAGTTTCTGTCTCATGTCTCCATGGTCTTTACCAGCTCCATCTCAAAGGTCAGGAATTTGAAGTAAACACTGATGTCCTTATCTAGACAAAGTGTTTTGTTGTCTAGTGAATACAGAGCTGGACTTTTCTTTAAATATTTCCACATAGTAAAGATCAGTATGTTCTTGGGAAGCTGATGGCAAAGCCATGGCCACCTCTGGGAGAGGGAAGGTGGGATGAAGAGCTTTCTAATGCACATCAATGAATTTTCCCTTACCTGCAGCTTGGCAAGGCTCTTCACCAAGAGGAAGCCTCGGAGAAGGCTCTAGTGCAGAGAGGAAAGAGCAAAATCAAAGGCTTTTGGGGCACAGATGGTGTCAGTGCCAGAAAAAAATGCAAACACTTAGCTTTTTATAGAAATATATTTTTTAAAAACTGATTTGTGAAGGACTGGACCCCTCCTCCAAGTATCTGAGCATTGAATCCTCAAAGGTTTTACATTAATTCACTTTGTACCTTGTTTTAACATCTCTTTCAAGGATGAGGTGTCCCTGGTGTCTCTCAGTGCCTCTCAGTGCAGCGGTGGGAGGCCCTGGGGAGCAGTGCACACAGCCACTGGGGCTGCAGGGAGCTCCACAGGACTGGACAGGCCCACGCTGCTGGGGAGCCCCACACAGCCCCGAGAAGGACAAGCCTGGTGTGGCAGAGCTCCAGAAGATCCCAATTCATCTGCTTGCCTCAACAGAATCTTGCCCTGGTTGCTGCAAATTTAGCAAATCCTCTCATCCATCATCTTAATCCTGGACTGGGATTCAAAACAGGGAGCCCAGACCCGGGAAGGCTTTCCCCCAGAGATGATGCTGTAATTAATGGTGGAAGACCTGTGAGCACCTCACACAATAGCAGAGCCTTTCAGTATTAATTGCAAGGGCTCAGAAATGTTGCTGTGCCTTTAACACAGAAGAAGGGTGATGTGTGCATGTGCACGCGTGCTTAAGTATATAATATATAATATTTGTAGTAAGAGTCAAGTATGGAAGCTATACATTCCCCTGATAAATGGGAGGCTTAATAGAAAAGCCTGAGATAGAGAGATTTTACACAATCTGACACTGGTTTAAGGAAGCAATATCAACCATTGTTTAATGTAATAAAAAGCCAGAGGTGTAAGAAATGATGGTAATTCTATTGTAACTGAACTCGAAGATCCCTGTCAAATATGAGTGTGAATGTGGCAGTTATTTTAGGTATGTTTGTAATCTTTGCAGGCGTTTTGTCAAGGAGGCACTGTGATATTAGTAAGAGTGCACAAAGGCTCGGCAATGGTGTCATGCACAATTAATGTCCCCAGGTAGCAACTCCATTAGTCTTATGAAGTGAGCTCACAAATGGGAATACTAATGGGGACGCGCCTTGGGGCATTTGCTGAGCTCACTGCGAGTTTATTTCATACCCTTTATGCTCAACACCAAATTTACCTAGCCTGGATTTAAAACGTGTCTCATTACACAGGCAGCATCCTTTTACTTCAGTGCTTCCCTTTTAACATGCAAGATTTGCAATTCTAATCATATCAAACCCTGACTACTCTTGCTAAAAGGGAAAAAAGGGGATAAATAAATGAAAAAAACAATCTTACAATAAAGACTGTCTGGGGTTTTAATCTTCCCTGACAGGTTTTTTCCCTATGTACATACAGTAGGGCCTGTGTTCCTGTTCAGGGACTCGGAGCCGCAGGTGGCACGGCCGGGGGTGCCAGGGTGGGGCGCAGGATGGGGACCCAGGGCCAGGTGCAGGTGGCACCAGCCAGGGAGGGCGAGGGACAGTGCCTGCCCCACCCCAGCTCTGTGCTGCTGCAGCCAGGCAGGGAACCAGCAGCTCTTGAGAGCAGGGCCATGGAGGTGGCCAGAGGGACAGGGGAGGTGTCTGGGCAGCCCCACCTGGGGGCAAGGTCATTGTCCCCCCACCCCAAGAGCCAGGTGGCACAGGGGGAGTCTGCATTACCTGAGTGAGTGCTGTGGTTTCTGTCTTGCTCGCTCTTCTCCTGAGAGCTTGCAAGGAGGGATACCCAGGCAGTGAAAATGCTCTCACTGCCTACCTGCAGAAACAGAACAGCTCATTTATTTCAAAGCAAGCAAAACTCCACAGCAAAGAAGCTTTCTGGGAAATAATCTGGGGGAACATCAGAATGGCAAGAGCACCACCCTGTCCCTCTCCCACCTCACTCCCTCCCTCTCTCCTTGGCCTGGTCCCAGGCAGGGGCACCCCAGGTATCACCATCCCTCTGGGCACAGCCTGGCTGGCAGCGCCCTCCTGGGAAGGGGCACCTCCTGCCCTGGCAGCAAAGCTGTCATGTCACCAAGGTACTGTTCAAGTGCCACAAGCCTCGTGAAGCAACAAGCCCAGGAAGGGCGGGGACATGAAGCAAAGTGTGGCCGTACAGCAGCCTCTGCCCCAACACTGCCGCTGTTTGGAGAGCCAGCTCTGCTGGCTTAGCTGGAGAAACGGGCCCAGCCCCAGAAGCCAATCCCTGAGCAGTGAGCCAGCAGGGCAGCCGTGGCTGTGCCCCTGCCCGTGGTGCCCCCACAGCTGGACGGTCCAGCCCTCAGCTGGGCTGCAGGAGCAGTGCCTGATGCTGCCTCTCCCAGCACCAAAATGCCAGATGAGCCCCAGACAGATTTATTTTCAAACCCTGACTCAATCACAGCATTGGATTTGTAATCACAGGCTCCAATTTTAGTGGAATAAATATACTAACAAAACTAATAGTTTGTTAGCTGCAAGGTAGGGACAATCAAAGTGTCTGCGGTGAAATACAAGGCTCCTCAGGAGAAACCCCTACATGATAAAGACATTTGGAGTTTTATTTTTTTAAATAAATATATAGTGAGGTGTCAAGCTGTTCCCAGTGCCTGCCACTCACTCACACTGCATGTGTGGTGCCCCCTTTGAGGAGGGGGTGTTGGGAAAGTTCACCGGTGTGGAACTGTCTCCAGCCACAGCATGAGCTGCACCAGAGAGGACATAAACCAAAATGACTCTTAGGAACCCAGAGGAGAAGCAGGAACTGTTTGGTGGAGAATTATAGCTATGGGTGAAATTAGATGTACTCAGAGCCCCAAGGCTGAGAGAAATAAAAAGCATTTTAAATGGAGTGTAGAATTCATATTCCTCAGTCACTTCCAATAAATAAATCCTTGACAATTTTTTCTGTAAACAGTGGTTACACTTTGCTCTATTGTCTCCACATTGCATATTCCAGATGGGACTGTGGGCTCTGCACCCCAGCCAGGACATGCTCACCCACCCCTGCCTAAGGAACATCACCAAGGGCCATTGGCTGCACACTGAGCCTGGCAGGGCCTGCTTGTGTCACCAGGGCCCCCTCCTGCCAGAAGCCACGTTTCGAGCGCCTCCTAAAGCCTGAATCCTCGTGCCCTCTCCTTTTCCTTCTAAACCCTTGGGGCCAGGCCTGTGTGGAGCCCCTGCATGCCTTGGAGCAGGTCCCTGATGGGGCATCCCTGCAGGCAGCAGGACAATGCCCACCCCAGTGCTGGCTGTGAAGCAGCACACACTGCAAGGGCCTTCCCTGGCCATTCAAATTTCCATTTCATGAACAAATGAAGCATTTTATACTTTACGACTTCCCTGCAATGGCAGCCATCCCATTCCACCTGTCTGGGACAGGAGATGATGGAAGAAGAACACGAGTGCCGGGCTGTTGGCAGCCGGTGCTGAGTACAGGGGAGGACACGTTCACATTCCCTGCAATTGCATCTTTTATTAACCACACTAAAGTAATAACTCTTAGGGCAGTAACAACAGCCTCCTCCTTGCGGGACTGTGGAAATAGCACACAAGCTGGGCACTCTGATTACAGGGTGGGGAATGCCCAAATGTGCTTTAGGTGCTGCTGAGCCCCATGCCTGGCGTGCCAGGGGGATTCAGGGGCACTGCCAGAGCACACGCGCAGCCCCTGGTGCTCCTCAGGCAGGGCTGCTGGCAGGGTGTCTGTGGCACCCAGGGGACACAGCCAGTGCCATTGCCCAGCCAATCTGTCTGTGTGAGGGGGCTCCCAGTGCCCCCCAGCCCTCCTGGCAGAATGGCCCCTGGCCTCTCCAGAGCCCTTCCGCAGAGGGCGAGAGGCAGCAGTGCGGGGTCACTCATGGGAGCTCTGCTCCTGGGGTCAGTTCCAGGGAATTATGTCTGCAGACTGTCATCCCTCAGACAACAAGGCCCCAGAGAGCCCTGTGTGAGCCAGGGCTCTGTGCTGGGCACTCCTCACTGCTTCTGGGGAAAGCTGCAGCATGGCAGCTCCAACAGACCTGCAGCAATGCATGGAACGCTTTTCTGCTGGAGGAGGCAGCCTTGCCAATCTGAAATCCTTTGTGAGAGAAGGCAAATCCAATCACAGTAGGGATTTAAAGCCAAAATGTGTCAATCCAATTGGTCTTTGTTTGGAGCAGTTGGGCAGCACTTTTACCAGATTGAGAATAATCGATCTAAACAGCTGAGTAATTTCAACGTTGTTCAGCATTTCATTCTGCAGAGAACTTTGATATTTCTTTTTATTTGAAATGTTGGGTGGATTCAACTTTGTTTTGAGGGTTTCTTCTGCAAATGGCTCCCAGAAGCACCTGCAGAGCTTTAAATCCCTCAAATAGGTTGGACAGCTGTCAGTCTGGAGCAACCCCTCTGACTGTCCCCTTTCAGGAGCAATTTCCACAAGATTGTTCACCATCCACTGGGATTCAGGAAGCAGGAGAGACATGAAGAGCTTTTGTCTTCTGCTATGGAATCTCCATTTGGGAAACCCAAAGGAGCTCTGCCCATGGAGCAGTAGGGAATATCCACTTTGTCCATGTAACATCATTCCTTGACACTGAAGCCTTCATTTAGGCTGATGTGGTGCCAGCAAATTTACTAAACTTTTTGTAACTAGCAAGTTATTGAGTGTCACTTTAGTACAGTGTGTGTGGAAAACGCGTGGAAGGTGCCAAGAATGCTGCACAGTCTTTAACTATTACATTAAGCATCTGCTGCTGCCATTTATGGATCAGATAGCATTTTACTCTTGAGATATTTGATTTTATTACCTTCTAGGGAGAGAGCCAAACAAGTGTTCTTATTGATTTGCACATTAAATATATTAGTAATAAAACAACATCTCTGTAAACCAATTGTAAAATCAATATTAATTGGTACCAAAATATCACAAGTAGTTGAATTACAATTAAAGAGGGTAGTTTCAAAGTCTCCTCCCAACCCAAACGTGGTGCATCCAAATGAGAGAGGGACACCAAATCTGAGTAGAACAACAGTGTTAGAACAATTAACATCTGTTCCAAGTAAAACATGAAGGGACCCTCAGATGTGTTTGAGGATAGCAAGGGTCGTTGAGATTAAGTTCATGGAGAGCAGCTCACTTGGGCTGCATGGGCACATATTCAGCTGATTAAATCTTGGGGGAACAGATTCAAACCTTGCTTCTGGCTTTGTGTGCAGGACTGTGCTGGGGTCTGTAAGGTCAGGCTGGGCAGAGCTGTGGGGTTGTGAACCTGATCCAGGGTCCCAGAGGCCAATGCAGAGCTGAAAGAGCAGGAGTGGTTTCTCAGAGAGAGCAGAGCCTGAGGAATATCCTCAGCACCCAGTGGTGAAACTCTCACATGGGAGAATCATGTCCAGGCATTGCCCAGGCCATGTCCTGGGAGCCAGGGCCCTCCTTGTCCACCTGGGACATGCATGAGAGCTCTGGGGCAGCACTACAGCTGCTGGGCTGTGCCTGCCCCTGGGAGAGGGCAGAGGAACACCTCCCGTGAGCACCAGAGGCATTTGACAGCAGCATGCCATGATCTCAGAGTCAGTTGGCCTTGCTGGAGCTCCTGTGGCTGCCACCAGCTGGGAATCCCATCCACACTTTCCCTGGGAGCAGAAAATCCCAGCACTTTCTTGGCACCCACAGGC
>NC_135285.1:11140000-11212500 GCF_051311805.1 Agelaius phoeniceus | reverse complement strand
TAAACTGTTAATTAGGCACTTAGAAGATTTTTTATTGAGGGGTAAGTGTAACAAGCTGGTGTGTTTCCCAGCCTCCCTCCCGTGGGCACCGGCGGCTGCCGGCCCTGCCGGGCTGGGGGCTCTATCCGGGGCCGGGGTCCCCAGGGTGCCCTGCACAGAGGGGTGTGCCACCCTGCCAGTGAGCACGGGCACGTGCTGCTGCTGCTGCTGCTGCTGCTGCTGCTGCTGCTGCTGCTGTGTGCCAGGTGCCACCAGCAGCACCCAGCAGAGCTGGGCACGGGCACCGCACACCCACCCACCCAGGGGGGAGCTGCAGCCCCTGCTGGGCAGGACCACTGCACCAGAGTTTGGCATTCCAGGACTTACTGAGTGTGTTCCCCCCAGTTTTTGCTTCCTCAGCACAGGGCGAGGGATGGTAAGAGGGGTTCTGCCTAACCCACTGGTTTTAACATGGTCAGCACTGATGTGCCCCCAAGCTCCTCTGAGACACGGTGTCACTGCCATCCCAGGCACTGCACAGGTTCCCCAGGGACAGCAATGTTTGTCTGCCCTTATGATTCCTCTCCAGACAATGACCCTGTCTTGGCATGAGGAGCCTGCTGCTCTCCCCAGAAAACCCCTTGATTTCCTCCAGAAGTGGGTTTGAGTGTCGCAGGGAGCGCAATGCAGGGGGCCTGTGCCAGCCTGCCGGCTTGCTGGAGGGAACCGGTGTCTTTTAAAAGCACTTTCCTAATGCCAGGTTGAATTAACTCCCCAAAGGAAGTGAGTTCTGGATTTGAGAAGAGTGCATCAACTGGTCTTCATGTGCAGCTGTTGTCCCAGTGCCCTGCCTGGTCCTCATCTGTGGAGAAACGTGGGAAGTCCCAAGGAAGGACACAGCGATGAAGATCACGGTTCCAGCGTTCTCTCACTGGGGTGGTTTGGGTGCAGACAGGTTCCAGCAGTCTGAAATAGGGGGGAAATAGGAGACTCCAAGGCTGTGACCCTGACAGGTGGCAGGGGCTGGGTGCAGCCCCAGGTGTGTGCAGGGGCTCACTGTGTGTGAGAGCAGCACTGAGGGCCAGGCCTGCACTGGGCACATGAAAGCCTTTGCTTTAAGGCCTTTCTCCTTTGGTTGTTTTGAACCTCTTTTCTCCATTGCTCTTTTTAAACTTGTTTTTAATTTGTTATTCTCTTTGTAGGCCTCCTTTATTTTTATTCTACTTTACCAAAGTGCCTAGATTTTATTCCCTTCCCAGCCTTATTAGCATTTTGGTCTTTGATCTCTTTTTAAAAGGATTTACACCACAGTTTTATGATTCAATTTTCCAAAGTGTATTTTCACATAATCTACAGAAATGGCTGAGACAAGAAAACTTTACAGAGAAGAGAGCTGGTCCCTGCAAGGCTGCTTAATGGAGATAGGGGCAGGGCTTGTCACACACTGCATTGATGGTGCTCTCCAGAGCATCCCACATCTCACCACCTATCCCACAGCACCCTGGGCGCCCCCCACCACCTCACCCCTGTGGACCAGATTTGGATGGGGCTGCCCAGTGTCTCCCACCCAAGTAGCACATCCCCTTTCAGCTGCACAACCTTTAGCAGCTAGGAATCACTTTCTAACGAGCACAACAAAGAGATAACAATTAATGAGGAAGCAAAGCATTTATTTCTGAGCCCTAATTAACATTATCCCAAGCATTCTCTCAATGCTCTTTTGATGTCATAAAGCATGCTGGAACTATAAATGAGCTGTTCTCCCATTAACACTGCCATGCC
Source organism: Agelaius phoeniceus (assembly GCF_051311805.1). Classification (NCBI taxonomy): domain Eukaryota; kingdom Metazoa; phylum Chordata; class Aves; order Passeriformes; family Icteridae; genus Agelaius; species Agelaius phoeniceus. Next base: position 11,210,739 of record NC_135285.1, on the reverse strand, counting down.
CCCATCCCCTCCCTCGGTTGCCCAGGCATTAACCAACCCACTACATCCACAGGAAGTTAAAGGCTGCATCTTTACTCACAAGAAAACAAGATAAACAATCTGCAGGTGGATTTTACTGTGATGTCCCAGAATGGGAAAGGGTGAAAGTACAGACACCACAGCACTCTGAGAGGGCACATGTTGTGGACATGCTCCCAGGCTCCTAGGCACGCACTGGGGCCACCCAGTCTCTCCAGCTTGCATGCAGAAGTGGGTGTCCACCATCTGGAGTTCACATCAACCATATATTTGAATGGAAAAATAATTCTAGTTACTTCCCAAACAAAACCATGCCTGAGTTGAAGTGTCCCCACTTTCATGGGTCTGCAGTGGTGAAATTGCATCTTCTTCCTGGAATGTGATATGGAGATGCACAATTTCCTGCTTTGCATAGCTCAAATCCAGAGCTCTTCCAGCTTGACTTGCCTTCACTCTGCAAAAAACAAAGCTGCAGGTACCTGCCAGGCTGTTACACAGGGATCGTGTCACTGCCAAGACTGATTGTGTTCACACACAGCATCTCCCCAGTATTTATCTGTTTTATGTGGCTTATCAGGTGCCAGTGAAACCTCTGTTCCTGACGGGGTAATGCAGGCTTGAAGGCAAAGGAACCCTCTGGCTTAGAGCACATCCGTTACTGATGCCGCCAGACGCAGCACATCAATAACAGCGCCTGCCTGAGCAGAGCTGTGCCTCAGCCCCTTCCCTGCACACGCCCGAGCTCTGGGCTCCAGGCGCTCCAGAGCAGGAGCCTGGAGGATGAGGCTGCAGGCTGGCTGGGAAGAGGCCCATTCTGCATGCCCTGTGCCTCACAGAGGGAAGCTGATGGAATTGGAACTGGCTCCACTTGGACCTCCCCACCATCTCCTCCACAGCCCCCCTCTATCTGCGCTTCCCTCGGACTGTTCCCCGGGTGCACCTCAGCCAGAGCTGTGTGCAGCAGCAAAGAGCCTCTTCTTCGTTATTTGCCTTAAGACTGGCATTATACCAGCATTTTAATGTGCCTCTTTGTGGGAGGGAGCCACGGGACCGGCTGTGCCTGCTGTTGTGTGACCCCAGGCCAGCAGCCACGCCGGGGTGTCCTTTGGCCGTGAGGGCCAGGGCTCAGCACCGTGTGACCAGGGACTTCCCAGGGCCCCCGGCCCGTGCCACATCCCCCGGGGGCTGCCCCCAGCCCTCTTTTCCCGTGCCGACCCCCGGGCAGCCCTGCGGGCGCTGGCACCGCTAAACCCCTCCTGCCTGGGCATGGAGATGCTGCAGCTCTTGGGCATTCGGGAAAGAGTGATAATTGGGCAGGGGTTAAGAAGGGAGGAGAAAATCGCTGGCAATGTCTGGGGTGGAGAGCAGATGAGAGGAGCTGCCCCGTGTCCCTGGACACCTGGGAAGCAGGGGACACCCAAGAGCTCCCTGTGCAAGAGCGACCCCCTGCCCAAACCATTCGTCATTAACTCCCATTTAAGAGAAGAAAGAAGCTGTGCAAACCATTAGGAAGATAATTGGTCTCTTCTCTGTGTTTCAATAAAAGCCAGGGACAAAACACCATGTATGTGAAATAAGTACTTTAGGATAACAGCACCCGTCACCTTGACAACTCGGTCAGAGGTCTCGGCGTGGCGGTGCCTGCTCAGTGAGGTGTGAGGAATAGAGGACGCCGGGGACAGGGGGAAGATACTTGTCTGACCAGCAGAGCCGTGAGGACCTCAACAGCCTGTTAGCCGCAGGATTTCTGAACAGCCGGCAGCTTTCACCAGAAAACATTGCAAAAATAACCCCTGCGGAGCCGGGGGAGCAGCGGTGCCTGGGCTGTGACACGCTGTCACAGGAGAGCCCAGACACAGGGACACGGGGGTGACACGGCTCAGGTGGGGTGCCACAGATAAGGAGGAGTTCCACAGCTCAGGTGGGGTTTCACAGCTCAGGTGGGGTTCCTGCAGCTCAGATGGGGTTCACAGCTCAGGGTTCCACAGCTCAGGAGGGGTCCTACAGCTCAGGTGGGGTTTCACAGCTCAGGAGAGGTTTCACAGCTCAGGTGGGGTTCCACAGCTCAGGGTTCCACAGCTCAGGTGGATTTCACAGCTCAGGTGGGGTTCCACACCTCCAGTGGGGTGCCTGCCGCCCAGGTGGGGTTCACAGCTCAGGGTTTCACAGCTCAGGAGAGGTTTCACAGCTCAGGTGGGGTTCCTGCAGCTCAGGTGGGGTTTCACAGCTCAGGGTTCCACAGCTCAGGTGGGGATCCACAGCTCGGGTGGAGTTCCGCTCATGCTGGGATGAGACAGGGAGTGCCCAAAGCTCCTCTTTCTCTGCCCAGCTGGACCAGCCCAGCGCAGGCTCTGGTGGCACCCACGGGGACAAAGCTCCACCAAAGCCTCCCAAAAACACCAACACGTAAAACAACATAATATCGCAAACAAAAGGTGACAAGGTAACATACTAATATGAACAGACACAAAATCAATAGGAATTTCTATTTAGGTAGGAAATCAATAGGAATTTCAAGGTAGGAAAAAGGGAAATTACTTACATTTAATTTGAGCTCTCTTCAAGTCTGGTTCTCCATAGAAGGGCGGCGGTGGCTGGCGGGGCTGGGGCAGCAGGAGTGCCGTGGGGATGATGGCAGGGCCACCTCCTCAGCTGCACCAGGGCCACACGACACCTGCTGGGCTCCCTGCCCTGCCCCGGGCGGGTGGAGGCGCGGCCGTGGCCCCAACCCAGCTGTGGTCCTTGGCATCGCTGCCTGGAGCAGGACAGGGCTCTGCAGAGCCGGGGGCACGGAGGGGGGATGCTGCACTGAGCCCTTGGACACGGTGATGGAGCAGCCACAGCGAGGGAGGCTGGGCACCCGAGGGTGCAGCGAGGCTCAGCTTCCATTTCCAGCGTCCTCATCCAGCAGCGACGGCACTGTCGTGGCAGTGTTTGCCAAACGGGCCATCCTCGGGAAGAACAAGCCAGTGCCGGGTGCCTGGGACGCGGCAGCTCAGCCCTCACCCCCAGGATGATCATGCAAATGGGCTCACTGGTCCGTGCAGAGCCCTTCTGATTCCAGCAGCCTGGCCAAGGCTCCCGGCTCCGGCTGTGCCATGCTCTCAGAAGGATGAGGGCCTCAGCTTGAGCCCCTTTAAATCAAAAGGTGTTATGAAAGTGAGAGATTACTATTTTGTTAAAAGCAGAGCTAGCTGTGCATCAAACTCTGCCCCTTCACTTGCTTAAAATTAAACGACTTCTGGAAGTATTAGTATTCCACTGAGGATCTCCAAATCACCTCCTGATGTGGCTGAAGGTGGAAACAATTTTAAACCACTGTTTGCAGCTGGATTTGACTGCAGCAGCAAAGTCCAGTGTAGCAGCATTTTGCATTTCATTCATTCACGAGTGCTAAAATGGTCTGATGAGTTTTAATTTGCGCAGAATGGGAGGGAGGCAGGAGCTCTGGTGAGAGGTGGGCAGGGTGGGCCGTGGCCAGGGAGCCACGAGTGCAGCTGTGCCTGGCTGAAGGGGCAGAGGGCAGGGTGCCAGAGCCCCAACTCTGTGCCCTGGGCTGCCAGCAGCTCTCCTGGGCCATCCTAAGGTGCATTTCTCCTCCTCCTCCCAGCTGGGACTGGGCTCCCCACTCCTTGGCAGCTGTTTGACAGTCCAGGACAGCAGCCCGCCCTGCTGCAGCCAGAGCAGAACAGGGCAGAGTCCATCTGGCCCTGGGTATTAATCCTGGCCTGTGTCTCCACTTCTCTGCCATTGTGGGCTGCTTGAAAAGCACATTAACCCCAGGTTTAACAGCACTGATTGGAATAGTCAGCAAGGGGAGACTTTTCAGCAGAATACAAACAAAAAAGGGAAAATAACCAGGTACAAAGGATTTTCTTGGCATTCCTCTTGGTTTTTTTTGCCAGAGGTCCATATGATGCTCTGTCCCATCACAGAGGTGTTGGAGACCTCCTGAGGGGACGATATCTGGCAAAGGGAAAGAAGCAGTGAAAAAGTGCAGGTCTGCAGCACAACCTGGCAGTATCCCAGCTTGGACCTCTGTGAAAACCAGCAACAAATCAGCTCCACTTGCTGAGGACACTAAATTGAGGTGAGTGCTGAATGAGCTTGCAACAGCACAACAAAAATCCAAAGGATTTTATCATCTTTGTAGCAGAAGGGACATATGGTAAATAAAATTTAATGCTGCCAAATGGGGAGAAATGTAAAATGGCCTAAGAACCATAAAGCAAAGAGCAGCATGAATGGAGGCAAACTGGTGCAAGAGGGAGGATACTGAAGATAAAGAAACAACTGAGATAATTACAAAAGCATTGAATGCATCCATGGATATTCACCCTGGTTGCAAAGTAGCCCCAGCCCTGGCAGAGCACCTGGTGCAGTGCCACGTGGGCGCTCCTTGTCCCTGTCCCTTGGTGTGTGTCACTCTGTTCCTCCCCGACGCCCCTCCCCTGGGCTCTGACCTGCCCTCTCCTCTGCCAGGGTAGGGCAGGACTGACTGACTCTCCCTGACACAGTGCCCTGTATGAAGGTCAGGATGTTCCCCAGATTCCATGGTTTTAGTCTGCACTTTCCATTCTTCAGTTCTGGCTCCTTAATGAGACCCAGTCCTTAACTGCCTTGCATTCCTGGGCCAGGAAGGCCACATCCCAGAGGAAGGCATAAGGCTTAGGGGCCTCTATCACCTTTTTGGAATAACACCTTTTTTTCCCACCATGGAAACTGCAGCCAACTTCACATTTCCCTGCAACACCATGCTTGTGCCTAATTAAGCTCTATTAATACTAATGAACAGACTCACCATAGCCCATCACTTTAGTTCTTAATCTAATGCCATGTTGTGACACTTGTTCAATGATGATTTCAGCCCATGAATCAAATAATTGTGGTTCAGCCCATATGCCCAGCTCCTTTCTCACGTGGGAGCAGAGAGAAATCCAGGCCAGCATAGAGGAAAACTGGAGAAGGAGCTTCTAATTGAATAAAAAGCCACGAGGCCAGGGTGTCCCAGTGAGGGGCAGCAGCTGTGGAAAGGGGCAGAGGTCCTGTGCATGGTGCTCCAGCCCAAGCAGAGCCCAGCCCCAGAGCTCATGTGGGGAAGGGCAAGAGACACAGAAAAGGAGCAGAGAGGGCACCAGGGGGGGAGGCTTCACTAATGAGGAAACCCCAAGAGTCCTTTTCTTCTTTTTTTTCCCCTTCCACATCCTAGAGAAGAACTGAATTCTGTAATGCTGGGAGGAGAGGCCACTCCTGCACTGAGTACTGGCTCTTGGAATAAATGGTTTGTGTCAGATTTGTAAATTCTGAAAAAAAACCAACTACCCTTTAATCCCAAAGGTTTCATGAAATCAAAAAATGCTCTTTATTCCTGATATGTTGCTATTGCTTGTCACTTGGCTTTGTAGGGTGATGCAGAATTTAATTCTTTCCATCCCTGCAGACAATTCCCAAAATATTTGTGTTCCTTGGGTACAGGTTTCCCATTGCAATGGGCCACAAAGCACCATGTCTGTATTGGGTGCTGGACCGGGGCCTCCATTCCACGTTCTTTATTTAATGCTGCTGAATTATTCAGGTGGGAGACTCCACTGAATGCAAAGGTTCAAGTAAGAAACATTAAAGTTAGAAAATCCCAGGTTTTCAGAAGTACTGGAAGTGAAAAAAATATTTCAGCCAGGTTGATTTATGTTTAAAATACTGAAATATACTGCTGCACTGATCGCTTTGAATTGTGCTGTCATGCTGGGTGGCAGAAAGAGATGAGATTTTTCAATATGTTAAAGTGTAAATGTTGTTAAAAACACAGTATTAGGAGATTAAGATTCTGACCCTTTACGTTCCAATGATCATAAAGATCAGCCTTGCAGCCCATTACGGAGCAGCTTGCCGAGGCATCACACTGAATCACTCCAGCACAGGATGCTATAACCCTGCTCCAGCTCATTCACAGGCATCTGCTGATGTGGCATCTACACCAAACTGTGCATGCAAATGCAGCGTGCAGGGCTTGGATGTGCTCTAATAAACCCTGCCAGGTTGCCCCTGCTCATCTCAGAGCCCTGGGGGCCAGGTGGCTCCCACAGCCCCAGTGGTCGCAGCACACACGGTGACAGTGCCAGCCCTGTACCACTGCAGCTCTCCTTTCCCTCATTCGTGCTAAACCAGCCCTGCAGGGAGCAGCCCGGCCCTGCAGCACTCCAGCCAGGAGCCCCATGGGTCACAGTCAGCAGGCCTGGCTTGGAGCAGAGCACGGCCCAGGAGCGGCTCTGCTGTGCCACACAGCCTGGGCACCGCCGCTCCCCAGGGCACCGAGGCCAGGAATGACCATTCCCAGCCAAACCTGCAGGTCAGAATGCTGCCACATGGGGAAGAGATCCCCACCCAAGACCCTCCCAAGGACCTGCCCCGACCCCTTCAGCCCGGGGCTGGTCCCCAGTGGGACAGCTGGGCTCATCTCCTACCAGGAGAGGCGGACACAGGCAGTGCCACCGGCTGCGGGTGCAGCCTCTGATCCTTCCAGCAGCAGCAATTATTTAATGTAATGAGGAGGATCCAAGCACTGGAACTTTTCAGGAAGATTTAATGTTTTATGACAGACCAAAATTGTGTAATGAAAAAGCCTGATTTGGTGTGTGGGAAGATACTTAGAAATAAGAAGTGTGCTGGTGCCTGGGAGGCTGAGGCAGATGAGTTCTGGAGCTCCCTCTCAGCCCAACCTTCCTCCTGGGCACCCTCCTCCACTGGGACAGCACTTCTCACCCATCCCACCATCCCCTCAGCAGGACACAGCCCTGGCAGTGGCACCACAGGGACACAGGGACAGCTCACCAGCCAGGCTGAACCTCCAGAGCCCTCCTTACTGGGGTTCGGCACAGAAACATGCAGATTCTGGCTTTTATTTGAAGCAGGTTTGAAAGAGCAGTGAAGGTTATTGAAAACATAACAAAAGCTCCTCCTTATTTCATTAAATACAAATGTGAGTGGGGTCATCAGTTTTTATAGGGGCTCGTAAAGCATCCCTCTTGTTCAAATAGGCTATCAAATCACCCAGGGCTCCTCTCTGGGAGGAGTGCAATAAACCCAGAGTTTCTTCTTTAAGAAACTCATCTCAACATCATAATAAAATAACCTTAAATAATACAGTGTGGAACAGGTTTTCAATAACATAATTATAGGCTTCCATTTTTTTCCTGGCAGGTCATTTCTTGGTATCTATTTTGGATGCCATATTGCAGAGGAAGGGGGTAGGGATGGAAGCATGGGCGGATTCTGAAGCATGTCCTCAGGTCACAGCAGATCACCTTGCCTTTCCTCTGTGTGCTGTGGGCTCTCCCTTATTCCTCTCTTCTGGGTGATGTGAAGCCTGGGGTCTGCCCAGAAGACACAGCATTCCCTCTTTTCCATTACCTCGGGACAGTGCAGTTCCTGCAGGAGCTTAGCAGTGTATCTGTTTCCCTTTTTTTGTGTAATTGGTGTCTGACCCACCTGTGCCATGGAGTGTCATTAGTCCCCAGGAAATGGTTTGCTGGACAGGCAAATGGTGTGTATGTTCCAGACCTGTCATGATTTTAACCCTCTGCTTATTTACCTGAGTTCTATCTCCCCTTTATTCAGAGCACCAGTCTGATTTTTAATGTGTGGGTGTCCACAGGGTGTCACTGATACCACTTGGGCATTCTCACTTCAGTTTTAGAGAAGGTGCATTATTTTTTCCATGCTTATATTTGAAGCTTATTTACAAATAATAATGAGCAGATGTTTGCATAAGGCTCTAAGTCTGAGCTACTTCAGAGCAGCACACACAAAATCTCAAACCAGAGTGATGAAACTGCAGAGCCAGCTCCAGTGCACAAGTTATGTGCCCAAGTGTACACACTCACCCTGTCCCACACGCTCACGTAAAAAATTGATCTGTACATCATCTGCACGTGTTTGCAGATAATACAAAGTTGTGTTTAAAAAAAAGGAAGAAGGAAAAGCCTCAAGTGGCAGAGCAGTTAAGGAACTCCTAGGTGTTTTTAATAACATTGATCAGCCCAAATGAAAAAAGCCAGAGCAGTGGGAGACAGGAGCAGGCAGCAGATGCTGACATTCTATCACAGCAGACACATATTGACTAGCGGTCTGAACAAGTCACTCACTCATCAGCGGCCGGCCTGATTGAGTTGCCTGCAGCCAGTAAATGAGCCTTCCATCCACTGTGGGTCGAAATGAACTGCAATCTTTTCAGACCTCGTTGTTGGCCAAATGAGAGATTTAAAACCCCGGAGGACTCCAAATGAATTTACCAAGGAGCCACAGTGACTAACAAAGCTACAATACATCAGCGCCGGGGCACTGGGTATTACACACACTGCTGGGTGATCAGCACTGGCTATTAGCTGGCCCTGCTGATCAGCAGCGCCGAGCCATGCAGAGCTAACCAGATTAACCAACACGCAGTGTGCAAACCTTTCATGGGTTCTTTAAGGATTTAAAGATTTTGATGAGAAAACACTACAAGTTTCCCGGGGGAAATTCGCTGTTATTGATTTAATGTTTGCTTGCATGCTACCTGTCAATTTTCCAAGAGCTTCAGCAACAAAATTCGTATTTGATATTTGACAGATCTCTTCCTAGTTTGCATGAGCTGAGCAGCAGAGTGCTTTCAGAAAGAGCTCCTTTTGGAAACAAAAGAAGGGTGACTTCTGCACACACCCTTTTAACCAAGACGTAATTCAGGCTAAAATGAATTCCAGGACCAGCTACAAGCTCCAAACACTTCAGAGGATGGCAAGGAAGGGGTCAGACTGGCTGGATTTGTCAGTCAAATGGGGAAATTCTGATCTTGTTCAGGGACTGGTTGATGAAACATTGCTCACCCACGCACATGGGTGTGTGTGTGAACACATTGCACGTGGTCATGATGATGGAGGGATTTTATTGACTCTTCTTCCTGACTTAGACCAAGATTAGGAAGTCCAGGTGTCTCAGGTCCACTCAGGCATGCTGGAAGTGTGTTTGGTGTGCTGAGACCAGGGGTGTGAGGAGAGCACACAACAGCATTGGTCTCAACCAAAGCTATCAGAGAACCTCCAAAGAGTCAAATCCGAGCACACATGAACCCAATGCAAAGACCACAGAGGACAGGAACCAAGAAAGGAGCACTCCCTCCATGGTCCCTGTGGGTATGAGGAGGGATTTCTCAGAGTTTCTCCAGTTTGAAGGATCCAGCTTGCCTGGGAGTGAGGCAGAGCCCTCTCCTTCCAGCACTTTCCCTCCTGCAGCCCAGTGCTGCTCCCCCCAGGCAGTGAGCATTCCATCGCTAACATTTCCATGATAACAAATTGTTCACTAGCAGGGGAGACAAATGCAATGCTCCTTCCCTCTCACAGCTAATTCCTCCCCCTGTGCAGGTGCTGACCTGCTCCCTCTCTTGCTTGAGCAGAGCCCTGTGCAATGCTTCAGGCCAGGCTGCGCTCCCTGCTCTCCCGGGGTGCTCTCTCCCAATCAGTGCACCCCCAGCACCACACAGTTCTGTTTGTGGGTTACTTCATTCCAGCTGAATGTAGCAAAATGGTTTGTCATCTCCATTTTTTTGCTGTAGTGTCCTAGAGGAATATGGTACTCGGGAATGCCTTCAGCAAGAGCCTCTAATCTGGAAGAGTCATTTCTCCCTCTGCCTCTTGCAGTAGAGGAGGAACGCAGTGGCTGCTGGCTGGAAAATTAGCCCAGGGAACTCTCTCCTCTGTCTGTCTCTCACCTCATTAGACTAGTGAGAAAATGTAATTGTAAGTCTCTCAGGCTTCCCCCTCGCCGGCTGGCAGGGGACTGTGCTTCAGCAGGGCAGGGAGAGGCAAAGCTGCGCTGGGCACCAGCCCTGCAGCCGGCTGAGCAGAGAGCAGAGAGCAGCTGGCGTCCTGTGCCCCACGGCTGTTCCTGCCCCAGGATGGTGTCCCTGCCCCACGGTGGCTGTCCCTGCCCTGGGGCACCTGTCCCTGCCCCACGGTGGCTGTTCCTGCCCCAGGATGGTGTCCCTGCCCCTCAGTGGCTGTCCCTGCCCTGGGGTGGCTGTCCCTGCCCCAGGGTGGCTGTCCCTGCCCCCTCTGATGCCCCCAAGGCAGGGCTGGGCTGACCAGCAGGCAGAGGCCACTGCTTGGCCACACAGCCATGGGCAGAGCTGGGCAAGGAGAGCGTGGGGACAGCCACTGGGCCAGGCCTCCAGCCCTGGGCACAGCAGGGCTGCCCTGGGGACAGCGTGGGACGCAGCGTGCTGCCCGTGGTGGCCATGGCTGGCATCTGCACAGGCACAGGCTGCTGGTGCCACCGTGCTCCTCCCGACGCTGCCAGCACAGGGCCCAGGGGGACACCTCTCTTCCAACCTTCCATCCCAGTCTGCAACCTCTTCTGGCTGTTACAACTGAATGCTCTCTTCTTAAACTGTTCCGCTCTGGATGAATTCTCTGCCTGCTTTACCAACCCTGGGGTTGCTAAGTGCAAGCACCAAACGTGCTGGAGGTGAAGCCATGGGTCTAAATGAAATGCAGGCTCTGCCCCCAAGATCCAAAACAAAGAGTGTTATTCACAGCAGCCCCTGATGCACACAGGGGTATTTGGAGAGGCTGATGCAGATTCACATGCAGAGGCTGGTTTTGGTGTAGGATGGGAAATGCTGAGGCTGAGTCCAACCAGCTCAGCAATAACGTGTCCAGCGTGTGTTTAAAGGCAGGAAGCAACGCCTCAGCTGAAATCACTTAAACAAAAAGATTGCAGTGAGGGGCATAATGCAAGAAAGTAATAAGGTTTAAAACAGGTCAGAGCCCTTTCCCTGCTCCACTGCTCCTGAGTGAGATGCATTATTTAATGGTCTTTGGTCACCGCTGATATACTGTTGATGAAATAGATGATTTTGTTCAAAAGAGCATTAGAGAAGAAATATACAATACTGCATTACACTCCGGCACAGTTCCCTCTCTGGTAAAAGCCAATAGATTGAAGGTTTTTCCTCTTGACAGGAAAGCAAAGCAGTTGAAATGAAAAGTCTTATGAAATGGCAAATACAAATGGTAATAATGCCACCATATTCAAAATTAAATTGTTGTAATTTTAGTTTCTGAGCATAGCAAAGTAATGCAATATTCAGCATAGGCTTGGGGAGCAAAACCTTTTGGCAATAACAACAGTGCCTCAAGAGCTAACCAAACCATCTTTTATAAAAATGTGGAGTCTGATGGGGCTCTCCATCAGCCACAGGATCTGCTGTGTTGTGGTACCCCAGACGTGGAGCGTGTGGCTGCAGTGCTGCGCTCAGCCTAGGGAGGTCTCTTCTGAAAGGAAAAGATGTTTTAGCTGTCCAGATGGGTTGGAGTAGAGATCAGATTGATGACAGTCAGCAGCCAGACCTCAGTGGTATCATGACAGAAGAGCTGTCTCACCCTTTGTGCTCCACCTGGTCATTTCCAGGCAGGGCTGAAGAGTTTGGTGTGGCACAAAGTGGCACTGCCAGCACCCCTGTGGCAAAGGGCACTGCTGGTGAGACCCACAGGTGGGCAGGGCTGGAGAGGGGCTGATCCTGCCCGTGTCTGCTGTGAGTTTGCTGCACAAGGAACCTTCCCCTGGCTGTAGCAGGCGGGCAGTGTCTGCCTCTCCCACTCCTCCTGCCTCTCCCGGCCCTGCAAATAGCTTTTGGTATTGAATCTGAGGATTGCAACTGCTCCGTGTTTGAATAGCCTGCTGACCTTTCCCAGTAATGCCTCTTTTATAACCTTCATCTTCTGCGGGGGTTCACGCCATCCCTGTACTCACAGACCAGGAATCCAGTGTGTAATGATAACATGGAGCCGGGCACTCCAGGCATGCAATTATTCTCCCTGCGCCCCTGTTTGTGCTGTGACTTTCATCGTGGTTAAATGCTGCTATTTTCTTTTGCCAGGCCCTGGGAGAGACTCGAGTTTGCCCTCGACAGGTTCAAGTCTCTTCTGCCAACAAAAGGTATTACAGTGCATATAAATGGTGCTGGGCAGGGGGGCCAGGCCCTGGCGGGATGGGGGATGCAGGGGGACCCCAGGGGTGCAGGGCAACCCAGCCCCTGGCACGGGGCAGGCTCCTGACCCATTCACCAGTGATGGAGCTGGGTCTGCAGGTGCAGGGCCCTGTCCCTTGGGGAGCAGCTGGCACCGCAGAGCAGCGCCTGGGAACCTGCCAGGGAAATTCTGGAGCGACCCCGTGGGCAGGGAGGGCAGCCCAGAACAGGAGGGACCCCAGCTCGTCCCCTCTGTCTCTGAGTCCCAGGTGGAGGCTCAGTGACACCAGCAGGACCGAGGTGTTGGGCCAGCCCTGGGCCAGGGGTCTCCTGTTAGTGAAGCCCCTCGGGCCGGGGCTTTAGGCCAGCCCTGGGCCAGGGGTCTCCTGTTAGTGAAGCCCCTCGGGCTGGGGCTTTAGGCCAGCCCTGGGCCAGGGTCTCCTGTTAGTGAAGCCCCTCGGGCTGGGGCTTTAGGGCAGCCCTGGGCCAGGGGTCTCCTGTTAGTGAAGCCCCTCGGGCTGGGGCTTTAGGCCAGCCCTGGGCCAGGGGTCTCCTGTTAGTGAAGCCCCTCGGGCCGGGGCTTTAGGCCAGCCCTGGGCCAGGGGTCTCCTGTTAGTGAAGCCCCTCGGGCCGGGGCTCCCCGCGCCGGGCTGGGCTCCACGGCAGCCATGCCACACATCCATTACCCAGTAATGGGGGAATGCAGCAAAAGCGGCTCTGAGAGAAAGGAATACATCACTGGTAATTATCTCTAACCAGAAATCTCCTCCACTGCTCCAAGCCCCATCATTCCAGCCCTATTCTAATAAAGTGACACCTTTTTAATTATGGTAAGGACAAATCTGAAATTCCGGTAAGTAATTAGCAGGCATAATTTGCCATCTCTGACACAATGTGACTTTATCACAGGTTACCTCAGTACAAGGCAGGAGTGCAAGGCTGCTGTATATCCTCTTTTAATTTTAGAGAAACCCAAACTGTCCATTTATTTTTATTACAATGTATTTCTCGAGTAGTTGAGTGGACAGCACTGAGAGTGCTCTGAGAGTGCAAATAAACAGCAGCAGCCTTGGAATGTTAAATTTAAGGGTTGTTTTCAAGAACAGGACACTTAATTTAACAATAAACTATGTTTTTATGTACCTCCATGATACCCACTGTTACCAAGAGCACAAGCTAGCTGGGCCCATTCAGAGGTGTGCAGGACCCACTGAGCCATTCAGCCTGGTTTATTTTCAGTGAAAGGAGGTGCCCATCAAACCAGAAAACACTTGCACATTGCAATCCAATTATTTATTTGCACTTGCAAAGGCTGCTTCCAGTTTTATTGTCTTCCTCCATTCTCCCCTGCTATTTGCATGTGTGCTTCAAGGGTGGTGCTTGCTTCTGCTAATGGGCATAATATTAAATCCTGCAAACCGTGGCTAAGAGAGATTTTTCCTAAAGAATCACAGTCCTTTTCAGAGTGGATGCACAGTGTGGGAAGGTTCCTGATGTCCCTGTCATTCCTGGGGTTAATATTCTTACACCTAATATATTTTTGAGAAATGTGTACTGTGGGCTAATTTATGAATATTTTAAGTTTGAGCCCTGCTGTCTAGTTGGGATTAGTCAGTTAAGCTGCAGGGGTTTGTTTCTCCTTGACAAGGGGGCAATTGCTCCAAACCTGAGTGCTTCTCTATGAATAAAGGACTTGGGATCTGAGGTACCAGGACACGCAGAATACACTCAGAGCCCTGGTGGAGCTCCTTTCTGTGCATGGCCCAGCACAAATCCCCACCTTCCTTTGGGAGCTGCAGGAACTGGGACGGCAGCAACTGCTCAGGAAGAAGGAAACAAAATTGGTACCTCTGCTCCAGGGGCTGGGCATGGGGAGGATGCCAAGGAGCAGCTGCATTGGAGGAGCATCCCAGAGAGTCAAACACAGCTCTGTCCTGGGACTGCTGTGATCTGTGCACACATAGAGCTCTCCCCGGCTGTCACAGGGACTTCAAGCTCAGCAACTTAAACAGCCCTTTAAGACAGATTGGATGTTTCTCATGGATAGCCTTTCATTCTGCTAATAAAGACTTTGGAGATATTCCCAAAACCCCCAAACCCCAGGCTGTTAGCCTCTTAGGAGGTGGGAGCATCAGGAGGTTTGCAGGGCAGAGGAGCCCGGGCCAGTCCCACGTGTGGTGAGCGGGCTGGGTTGAGCCGTGGTGTTGGGTTCCTGCACCCTGGTGCCTGGGCACAGCAGAATCTGAACTTTTGTTTTGCACTGCACGGCCCCCCAAGCACCCCACAGTCCTACTGTGCACACAGAGCTCCAGATTTGTCTTTCCCTGTCTGCGTTAGTGGGAGGCAGATGCATTAATAAGGCGGGGAAGCAGGGTCGGTGGCAGCCCTCGCTCTGCTTGAGGAGGAGTGATTGCTGCGCAGAGGGCTGGGAGGCAGGAGGATATAACCCTAATGTCTGCACCTCAGGACACGCCATTAAAAAGGCATCTGCACTGACACAGATCTGTTGTTTATCAATACCCTGACAAGCGTTTCCCCTGCAGCCTGGAAACACCCACCTGACGGGCGGGTGACCGATGGAGCCCCGCGCCGCCGGGACAGCAGCGCAGCCCTGGGCCCTGGGCCCTGCCTCCACCTGTGGCAGCAGCTGGGCTGGCAGCAAGTGTGCCCTCTGAACAGCGTGGGAGGGATGTAAAAACTGCACCTCGGTGCTTCTGTTGGGCAATTTCCTGGCATTTTATATCAAAGAGAACTTTTACATGTAAAAATTGACCTGAACCAAAAGTGAAAGGTAGTGAATATATCAAACCAAACATTTTCAGGCTGACAAAAGCATGATTTTCTCTCTGGTTTTCTTCATTCATTCCCACAATCAATTTTTTCTCTTTTTCTAGCTTTCCAGCTTTTTCCAAACTGCAATATCACACTCACCATCCCACCTCCTCCCATTCTTGTCTCATAATTCCTATGGCACAGAAATCCTCAGGATGACAATGGCATCCACTTCACAGAGCCCAAAACCATGACCATATCCTTTCCCAGTTCAACTCCAACCTCCATTTCAGCACAAAAAGATGTAAAATTCCTCAGCCTCACTTTGTGGGGTTGCTCCATTCCCTCCTTCCCACTGCAGGTGCTCCCAGCTCATCCTCTGCACCTGCCAGGGCTGGGGGGCTCACCCACCCCTGCCTTTTGTCCAGTGCACAAATGAATCAGCACTGCCTTAGAACCCCACATTACATGCAGCTTTAGTTAATTAAATGTAAAATCATTGGAATAAAATTATCCTTTCATTAGAAATTAACTCAGTGCTTAAGACTTCAATAATTACTTTTTTCTCCTCAAACCACATACAAAACGGTCAGTTAAACAGTATGTAAAAAAAAAAGTTTAATGACCACAGAGCAATCAAGATTACTATTATTTAAGCACAAGCTATTAACATGTGCAATGAGGTATTAGCTAATAAATTATCTTTATAAAATTAAATTGTAATTTTATCACAAATTTTACAGAGGTTATGAGTTTTAATGGCTGTATTTAGCTCTGGCATTGAGCATGCCGCTTTCCTTCATTACTTCATTAACACATTGCATTTAGACTCTTTCTTCCCATTATTTTAATTTAGGAACAAGATTAACTGATTTATTTCTCCCCTCTTTGGGAGCCACTTGGTCTCTGCCACTGCCCAAGGGCCGGGTGCCACCATGGCTCACACTCTGGCTTGGCTTTCGTGCAGAGATGAGCATGCAGGGCATTCATCCTCAGGCTTGGCACAGGGAGCTCAGCGTGAAGGAGAATTCCCTCTGGGATACCCTCGGGCTGCAGAAGATCCCTGTGCTGCTCATCCAGCTGCTGTTGATGTGGGTGCTGCAGCCTCCAAGCACAGGGAATGCCGTGCCTGCGGGTCCTCACCTGTGCGACCCCCACCGCATTCCACTCGTTTTCATGGAGGCAAAAGCCATGAGGAGATGCTTCACGCCTTCTGCCAGCACTGGAAGGTTTTGCAGGGCTCCCATGCTCTGTCCCACTAGCCCTGGCTCCCGTTGGTGGCCAGAGCCCTGGCCTGCTCGGCGTGGCCATGCTGGGAGCGGTGCTGTCTGTGGCTCACAGTGCTTGTAAACTCCCCTGCGAGTGCCCTGCAGACAGATATCCTTGAGACTCACCTCCATCTCCCGCTCAGGTCACAGGGAGATTTAGAGATGGGGAGCTGTAGTTAAGGTCCAGATCTGCTATCTGAACTTGAGTGATGGAGGACACATTCCCGGGACATGTTTATTGTCACCCGGCGGCCCGCAATCCCGCTCTCGCAGAGCCACCTCCATTCCCCGTATAATTCATGGGCTGACTCCATGGTGGAGTGACTGATAAGGCCTTCATGCCGGGCTTGCCGGCCACATGTCTCAAGGAGACTCCAGAGGAGCTTCAGCACAATATAAATGTGGCTCCGTGTCAGCCTCAAACCCCTGGAAAATTCCCCGTCTCGAGAGTGCAGCATTTTAAGTAATAAAACCATAGAGAGATTACAACAAAATGTGACAGGAATTTATAGCCCTCTGCATGAACCTTTTACCTTAAGATGGAACAAAGTTGAGGGAAAAAAATTGCGTGGTTCACTTAGGTAACCTTTCCAACCACCCCCGCTCAGCTCCTGGCCCCGCATTCCTCTTCGCTGATTTAATAGCAGGAAAAAAACAGCCAGGCAGGGAACTGGGGAGCAGACAGGCACCGTGCTTTAACCCTCACTGCCTCCTCCCTGCCTGAAGCACCAGGATTCCAGAGCAAAATGAACCCCAGGTTGTGCTGAAGGTTGGTTTTGGCCCCTGCTCCTGGCTGCTGCAGACTGGGACACTGGGGCTGGGACATCAGGACAGGCTGGCTTGCAGGCAGGGCTTTCTTTATCCTTTATTTTCTTTTTCCTTGAGAGACACCGAAATTCCTACAGCATCTATAATTCCTAATGCAAAGAAGGGCTGAGCAGACTCCTGCACATGCCTTACCCTGATGACATGGGGCCTGCCTCCAACTGCTCTGTCCCTCCGTGCAGGTAGGTGTTTTTATTGCCCGTGAAAGGGTCATGCAGCACAGCTAAGCAGATTCCTGGCTCTCCCTGATGCTGAATTTACTGCCACTTTCAGCAATAAACAGTGGAATTAATTCTGAGTTTACTAATCCAAAGAGTAAACAATATCCAGTGGAGACACTCAGGCAAGATAAATGCAAGGGATTAAAAGCAAATGGGGTGAAATCATTCTGCTCCCAGCTAAGGAGTCATTGGAGGAATGTGAAGGCTCTACATACAGTATTATCAAATTGTTAATAAACATTTCCAAACTCTGTTATATTGGGAAGCCTTTCTTTCCAATTCATCCCAGCTGTGGTTATACAGGAAGCACACTGGGTGCTGAGCAGTAACTTCCCACTGCTGACAGGGAAGGGTTGGGCAGAGCTGCTGGTTTAAGAACACACAGCAGGACAGAGCTGCTGTCCCCTGAATGAAGTGAGGACTTGTGTCTCCATGCAACAAACACACCTGCAACAGTGCTGCATTCCCATGCAGTATTGTGGTCCATATTTTACATCATCCTGGGTTACTGCTGTGCTTGTTAAATAATTAAAGGCAGAGAATGTGTTATTTACTGTCCATTTAGTGCAGCAGGCCCAGAGCTTCGCTTTGATTTTCAGTCTGGAAGGAGTGGTGACATGGCCCTGGGGAATTCTCCCACAGTGCTTAATTAGCGTGGCACGGTGCAAACCTGCATCACTGGCTTTCTTTGTGACTCAGAAATAATATTTGATTGTTAATTTTATTGGTTAATAAATTTTTAAAATATTCATTTATATTTTTGCAGACAGTATTTTACAGCCACCAGACTTGCAGAGTCAAGTCCCTTGGTTTTGGGGACCATTTCAGCAGCAGCACCTACTTTCTGTGTGAGAATGAGCTGGAGAAATACAAGAGCACCCCAAACCAGGTTGGGGAAGGCTTCAGGTGCAGCTGCTCAGTAGCTGGGATGGACACTCCAGGCACTCTTGTCCCTGACATCCCACTGATGGACCCTCCCTCTGTCCCTGCAGGCTCTGAGCCCCTGACTGGGGGGGTTTTGTTGCCTGACCTACATCTACACCCCATTTTCATTATCAGGGCTGTAACCAACTTCTTTTTGAACTTGGAAAGTGCAGGAAATGGAAAGAGCGTGGGGAAAATTCCTGATAAATAGGAAACTTCTTCTTATAGAAGAGTGTTTGAATTTGTCATCCTTGGACAAGAATAAGTTGGTTCTGTGAAGAAAAGAGTACAAATTATCAGCCCTTCAAAGCTTTCCCATTTAACCACTTTATTGCAATACAACTGCCCATAACATTTGCTTTTAGAGCCCATGATGCTGAGTGTAGTTATTACATTGCATACATAAAAGATGTTTACAATTTTTTATATATATATGTAAAATGTTGATCCCCTGGGCCACATCGATTTGTGCCGGCTTCACGGCTGGGTTGGTGCAGGAATTTCCCTATGAGATGTGATTAGGCTGCAGGGAACTTTCATTCTTCCTTCCTTTTTTAATCTCCTGCTTACCCATTTAACAGACCTGTCTTGGATTCCATTTATGTCAGCATTTTGGGGCAGTGCTGGGGTGTTCTGAGCTTGGGGGTACACGGCACACGCAGGCTCTGACACCTCATTTTCACAATGTGCTCTGGCTGTAGATGGAGCTCGGTTGATTTATTAGATCTTGGTTGTTTCTACAGCCGAAACCAGACCTGGGACAAATGCAGGAATTAGCACTTTGTGGTGCATGGGCAAGGCAGCGCAGGGAGGGCACGTGGAGCTGCTCTTTGGGATTCTCTCAAAATTACCCCAGCTCAGAGGTTCCCTGGGAATCGCCTCAGCTTCTCCCTTTGCCTGGAGCAGAGCACAGCGTCACCCCCAGACCATGGGCACAGCCTGTCCCAGGCTGGCACAGATGTCCCAGCAGAGCCACCTCTGCCAGCACCGTGCTGCGAGGACAGGCCACCAGTGTCCCCCTGCCACCAGGCACCTGAGCTGGGAAGGGCCAGGCCTGCAGGGAGCTGTGTGAGGAGTTCCTGTTTCTGTAAAGCAGAGACACAACCAACAGAAAGGACAAATAATTTCCCAGTAATTTGTTTTCTAATGAGCAGTGGGTTGCAATTAAGAGGGCATTCATTCTAAAGAAATTAACTGTTCTCCAACAGAGAAGACAAAACTGGTTTATGGTTTCAATCTTCAAATTTTGACAAGTTAATCTGTAGAGTGAGATAATAATAGGGGGAGTGCTAGAGATTCCTTATAAAAACCCTTGGGAAAATGGAAGAACTCCAAGGAATTGGGAAGCACCAGAGTTGAAATGGTGGCTCTGCAGAGAGGACCCGAACCACGAGGGCAGGTGGGAAGGACAGAGCAGGTCAGACAGACATCACCTGAGGGATGCTCCAGCCCAGCCGTGTGTGGGATCCAGCTGGGACTGCCACGTGTGGATGGATGAGAACACAAATGTACAGTTCATTCACATGCCCGTTGTGTCTCATCCTGGAGCTGATTTGAGAGGAAATAAAAGGCCACATATTGAGATACTCACAGCATTTAAGGAAATACACAAACACAGCAGCAATATTTGCACTGTTTTCCCTTACTGGAAGAAAAGCAGAGGGGTTTTATCTCTATATTATACATTTTTAAAAGACTCTAAGTGTGATCCAGGATATTAGACACTATTCAGCTTCGCACAGGTATCTGGCAAAATGGTTTAAACATTTATTAAATATAGAATGATAAAATACCTTGAAGATCACATCCAATCAACACAGTTTCTGCTGTGGAAAATCATGTCTCATTAATCTGTTAGAATACTTTGAACCTACCAATATATAAATGGATAAAAGAGAATATCTTGACGTATTTTTAGACTTTCAAAAGGCTTTTAATGAGGTCTTCCCACAGGATTTCTTAGGAAACAAGATAAAAACGGGGGTAAGAGATACAGTAACATAATGAATCAATAAGATGGACTAAGAGGAAGGAAACAAAAGTGGGAGACAGTCAATGTAAAGGGTCACTAGCAGTGTGCTACATGGTTACACACTCCATCTAATGGCATTAATATATTAATTACTGACCTGGAAAAGGAAGCAGAAGTATAGTTAAATTCAGAAAAGATGAAAGAAATTCTGATAAATTTGGCTGAGGCAGAAGGATGAGTGGTATTTAATGAAGGCTGGTATTGATAAATATGAATGTCCTAAAGCCCAGAAGTTCCCCAGCATGTAAGTGACCAGTCTGGAGAGCTGGCCACTGCAGAGACCTGGGACAGCCTCATTTGTCCAAAGCCAAAGGCAAATGAGGTGTCTGGAGCGCAGAGGATGGGAGTGAGAAGGGACAATCTCAAAGCAGCAGGTGGAGCTCCTGAAGGTGCAGGGGAAGCCCTGGTGTGCAGTGGGTGGCTCTGAAGGCACTGTGGCATGGGCTGAGCTGAGAGCAGAGAGGGAAATGGCCCAGGGCCTTGGGAGATCGATCACAAGAGAGTGAAACCATGGTGGGTGTGATCAGGACAGGCAAACCAGGAGCTGCCCCCTCTGCCCTCCCCAGCACAGGAGCAGGGGACACCGATGGGAGTTCCAAGGTGAAAAGCAAAATACAAGGACTGAAAGGAAACGGAGGGGGGCTCCTCACAGAGAGACCACAAGAGCCCTCAGCCAAACACTGGTGGCCCAGCGAGGGGAGGGACCTCTGCATGCCTGGCACCCAGAGATGCACTCCCTGTGCTCTGGGCAAGGGGAGGCTGTGGCAATGATGCTTGAACACTGTGGCTCCAGGGGTGCAAACCCAAGCCCCAACTGCACAGCACCAGCACGGGCAATTTTATCCGAGCGTTTTAGGATCTATAAAGCTTAATGCTGCATGTTCAGTTTTCTAGATAGTTTCTCTTATTGCTGTTCTGGAAATCCATTCCAATTAGACACCAGCACTCAGGTTTCCAATCCAGGCAGTGGGATGCAGTGTGGAGAGGTGACACTGAGTGGTCCCTGCAGGCGCAGTCTTATAAGCATGGCTCACCTCCACAGGCACTTCATAATAATCATACTTCTCATGAAGCTTGAGCTCCACTGTCTCCAAATTAGATCTCGGCACTTAAAAAAAAAAAAAAAAGGTAAAAGGAGGAAAATCAATGCAAACCCCGTTCCTCCCTCTCCTCGTGCTTTGCTCCACCTGCATCACCCACAGTGCCCCTGCCGTGGGGCAGCTCTGGCCGTGGGGTGGGGGCTCAGGGGGGCCCCAGGACTCAGCAGCCCTTTGGAGGCAGCAGCACAGCCCAGTTTGCCCAGTGCCACCCCAGTGCCCGGCAGTACAGACCACTGCTGCACTCGGGCAGCTTAATTGTCTTGTTAAATATAAATGGGCTGGTGATTTCTTAAAACTGGAAGAGTGTGGAAAGCCATTAGGAAGAGGATAATACCAGTGGTATTTAAAAATTAAAATCAGCTGTAGCCAATCCCAGCAGCAGCAGCAGTTTTGTCCTTTGGAGCCTGACTTTGACTGTCGCTCATGGATGCCATAAACACAGGGCTGTGCTCACAGCCAGGCAATAAAGTGACTGGTGCATTTCTTTTTGCTTTATACACCACTGTATTGATTTTGTAGTTTATTTTTTCTTGGAGGAGAAACTAAGGTATTGCGATTTCATTTAGGTACTGCATTATAATTTCCCTGATGATTTTGTCAAATGTTCCTGGAGGAGAACACCTTCTCCCGGCGAGCAGGATTCAAAGACACCAAGCCGACTAATCCATACCTAATTGGATGAAATCGTTATGCACTTTCCCTCCTTTTGGAGGTTTTTTCAGAGTTCCCGGTTCCTTAGGGATCCTAAAAGCCACTGAAGAGGTTATTATAGTATGTCCTCGGGGATGTTTAATACCCTAGCCCTGTTCAGACATGCAAATAATCTAATTCAAAAGCCTCCTAATTAGCAAGCCAGCTACAGTTCTGGATAAGGGGAGAGAGAGAGAGGGAGAGAGAGAGAGATCTAAAAGGACGGTGCTTTTTCCTTTTATAGGCTGCTATTGTGCAAAAGGCAGCATAATGGATAAAAAGTAATTGTTCTGATTTTAATTGCGATCCACTATTTATAGTTTTGTTCTGTCATCTGAATAATGAGGGGATTTTGTTCCTTCAGCTCATGCTAAACACGCTGCAACTGCAGCAACACAGGATGCAGCAAGCGCCTGGCATCTCCTCTTGGAAGCACAATCTTGCCTAGCAGAGATGGTCCAAGTAAAGGATGTTAAGCTCGTTAATGAATTAGCCATTTAATTGACATAATTAGGGATAATTATTTTCTTTTAATCTATTGCCAATTTTAGGACAATTAGACTAAACAACGGTGAAGCAGATCACAGAGGGTCCTCTGCAATCCCAGTGAACGCTCTTGCCCTAAATGAAATGGTTTAAATATTAGGGATGTGCGGGTCAGGGGAGCTGAGGGAGGCTCCTGGCTCGCCTCGCTGGTCCTGATGAGGGCACAGGACAGCCTGCACGCCCTTCCTCTGCTGAGGAGGACCCTGGTCACTGCAAACAGCTCCTCATCTGCCATGTGTGCCACTGGCACAGGCTCTACCAGAGCCACCAACCTTATTCTTGCTGCTGTGAGCTCTGCATCCAGGCTGGAGCTGCACTGCACTGTGCTGCCAAGTCCAGACACAGATTAAATTTATAAAGAGCTGCTCAGTCAGCTGGTGCTAAAGCACGGCCATACCTGGATTCCTGTGGAGCAAAATGCAGAGAAAACCGAAAGCAGGACTGGGGCCAAGCCTGTGTGTGTGCAGAGCAGAAGCAGCACCAAGGCTCCAGGTCCCCAGGCTCGGGGGCAGTTCAGGGCTGTCCTTGGAGGGGCAGGAGCAGGAGCCCCATCCCTGCACCTCCCGTCCCTGCTGCAGGAGGATGAGGGCCTGCAGTGCAAGGTGTGCCTGGGGGAGCCTGGGGCGAGGAGCTGAGCCTGGAGCAGCACGAGGGGGAGGCTGGCCCTGGCTTCACCCTGCCCAGAGCCACCCTGGGCGCTCTGAGTGCCAGTGCCCAGTGCAGAGCGGGCAGGCACTGTGCTCCTCCGGCCAGCCTGGCCACCCTGCCCACCTCCCTGGGCCCAGTGGCACCGAGGGCAGGGCTGGGGCAGGGCTGGGGCAGGGCTGGGGCTTGCCAAGCCCATCTCCCCAGTGCCAGTGTCCTGTTTGCAGTGGCACCGAGGGCAGGGCTGGGGCAGGGCTGGGGCTTGCCAAGCCCGTCTCCCCAGCGATGCTCACTCTGCCGCACGTGGCACCGCTCGTCACTTCATTATCCTATTAGAGACCCACACAGCACCTGCTCAATTGGAGCCTCGTGTGCTAGCAATTAATATGTTATGCCCTGATTAATTAGCAGGGTTAATTATGATTGCTGTTGCTTAAGCCTATGTAGAGAGAGACGGCGTCATGTTGCTGTGACTCGCAGAGCTGGGGATGCGCCCCTGGGAACAGGGAGCAGCACCGCCCCAGCGGGCAGGGCTGGGCTGTCACCCCTCTGCTGTGCCCTGCTGTGCCCTGGGCTGGGCTGTCACCCCTCTGCTGGCCCTGCCCTGTCCCAGGCTGGGCTGTTACCCCTCTGCTGTGCCCTCCTGTGCCCCAGGCTGGGCTGTCACCCCTCTGCTGGCCCAATTAGCCAGCAGGGCTATCTAGGTGCCATCCAGGGTGGCACCTCACTCTTCCTGCAGGATCTGCAGCCCCACAGCCGGTCCCACAGGCACTGAAGGGGCCAGGGGCTCCTGGGCATTTGTTCACACTTTACTCCGTGTACTTTCAAAGTGACTTCTTCACCTGTACAAGAGCAATCAATCTACATGTACCCTGGGCTTTCCCTGTGCCCAGGAGTTTCTGGCCAGTTTTCCCAGGCAGGCATCAGTGCCTGGAGCCACGGGCAGCTCCAGCTCAGTCAGCGAGTGCTGGGCAAGGGCAGCACAGCCATGGGGCCAGGGGCTGCCCAGGAGGGATTCCTCAGCTCCACAGTCACAAAAGCTGGCTGAGAACCACGGGCCAGGCTCCAATCTGGCACACAGCTGAGCATCTCCCATTTCCCATTAAGGTTTTGATTTGTCTGTGCATGAAATAGTGAGACTTGGGGTCTTTTTGGCAGTTGTGAGTGAGAGATGACCACCCTTCTCATTGACTTATCCCTTTGAAGCTATCATCACTCATTTCTCTTGGGAAGAGAATGTGAGGCACTGGTAAATAATATAGGGTTGTGTATTTCTTTATCTCCCATAGTGTGTTGTCTCCTACATGCTGTTCTTTTCTAACAACATCCATCAAGACAAATGCATACCTGAGAACAGCCTCCCTCAAACCTCAGAAATCTGTTTCTGAGGTCACCAACTATACAGAAAAGACAAAGAAGAAACAAGAAGGAAATTGCACAAACAATTAAACATTTTTTTCCAGAGACAGAGAGGACTCCCCTTGTCTGCACAAGGCAAGCACCAAAATAAGAATGCCACATCTCAAACACAAGGCAATCTATTATTCTCAGAGCAGTAACATGATACATTATCAGCCACCTTATCCTAGCAAAATGTATCATTACCTGCACTTTCTGCACTTTCCAGATCAATCCACTTTAAAAATGTAGTAATATAGAAGGGTATTAGGTACTAGAAAACTCATTATGAAAATGGCGCACTCAAATTCTTTAAAGGTGATATTTCATAAAATATACTATGCCTAGCTCTTGGCTCAATCATTCTTTTTAATAGCTCCATAGCAGCCAGAAAATAAAGTATTCATGAAGATTGAAGAAGATGATCCCATGAACTTCAATTTAATTGGTGCAAATTAAAACGATCCATCTTTTCACGCTGCCCGTCTATCTCCAATCATCAGTGCACTGCACGTCCAGCACCCTGATTACAATTATCTTTTAATAGGAAAACTTGTCACTTTTTGTGTGATTTACATAAGCTTGCACAAACTTACTGGTATCATTTAGGGTTGGAATGTATGATTTTTTTTTTTCCATTCAAGTCCCCTGATATGGCTGGGGGAGGGGGTGCCCAGAGGTGAGGTGAGCTCCTGGTGGGGGGCTCATTTACTGCACTTAAAGCCTGGACTTGTACAAGAAGAACGCCAGAACGAAGCCTTCAATACATCTTCATCCAGCAGACCTCCCCCCAAAGAAGTGCTAATGCAGTCAGATTTCATGGTGTCTTTGCAATGACCATTGCAATTACAATACAAAAACCTAGATGACATTTTGACTTTTAATTAGGAGGGAAATGATGCTGGTCCCTGCTGATGGCTCTCTCTCTCCCTCCGACTGCTCCTAGCACTCCCATCCTGAGAAGGTACCCTGCAGGGTTTAATAAGCCATCAAATCATAGTGGTGTGGGACGTATTCTCAAGAGTTCAAATAAAATTACCATAAATGTATGTTTACTGTTCCTGGCCTAGTCTCTGGGATCTGGCTGAGGATCCTCCAGCCAGCAGCAGCACAAAGCACCCACAGTATTAATTATTGTTACTATCATTATTACTATTTCTTTGTGATGACCACAATCCAACGGCGAGGACGCTGCAGAATGATTCATTGCCTGAAGCCATTTATGTATAATATGTTTCAATTTTTTTTCCTTATCTTTGAAAGGCAACCCTTCTTATCACAGATGGCTTCTATCCCTTAAGATGTTGGGAGATTTAGCTCTGTCTTCTGAGGCTGGGATTTCCTATGCATGGAAATAATGAGCATTGTTTAGCTGCTGTCCGTGTGTTCCCTGATAGCGTCCACCTGAAAGGAGAGCCTGGGAGCCTGCAGAGCAGCCTGTGCCTTCCCCAGCTCCCCCTGAACCTGCTCACTCCTCCACTGAAGCACATGGGGGACAGTTTTTAATGAGCTCTAATTTCCAGCTCCCTCTCCTCCCCGGCCCAGGCCCCCGTGGAGGTCATCAGCCTGCGAGTATTAAACTTTTTAGCACATCCACTGCAGAGCAATTTTTAGGACTCCTTTGCCGGCGGAGTTCAAATGAAACTCATGGCTGATCTCATTAAGCACTTGTCTCATTTTGGTGCATGAATATTAAACAGGAGCATGTGTGAGCAGGACGCTGCAGAAAGAACATTTTTCCTCTCCGCAGCGCTGACATCCCGGGGGCCAGGCCTGCCTCCCAAAGGCAGAGGCTGCCTGTGCCCCCAGCTGCTGGCAGCGCTGGAGGGAGCACAGCGAGGGCTGCAGTCCTGGGCTGAAGGGTGTTTGGCAGAGTGTGCTGGCAGAGGAACTCCCCACGCCTTCCTGGTGCCCCAGGAGGGTCACTGAGGATGACCATGAGGCAGCGCAATGGAGGGAGCCCAGCTCTCCTTCCCGCACACCGCAGGTGCCCAGGCACCTCCCCAGAGCTGTCCCCATCCGTCTTTTGTCCCAGCAAACAGCACCGGTCACTGTGACCCAAATCAGCTCCAGGCTGATCTATCAGGGAAGCTGCCCTGCCATAAATCCGGGGGCAGAGCTCACACCCAGCCCTGCCAGCCCCACCTGCAGCGCTCCCGGTGCGCAGGTAATCATGAGCTGCCACCGAAAGGTGACCCATTACCGTGATGGATTTGGTGTGAGAAACAAATGGACTGAGACCTGGGACTGCTGTCCTTACTGCACCTTGGCCTTTGTCCTGTCCTATCAATATCCACAGTGGGCTCGTTACGCTGACGGGAGCGCGGGTCAGCCCCTGGCTGAGCTCACCAGGACGCGCTGCCCGCTCTGCCCGCGGGCACTGCCCGGCTCCCGGCTCCACAGTGCTCTGCCCTTGCTCTTCCCTCTCCTGCTGGGGCTCAGCCCTCTCTGTGGTGAGGGGCTTGGTCCCACCAGCACCTGCCAAGCAGCTGCCAGGACTGAACCGTGCCCAGAACGTGGCACAGCCCAACCACCCTGGCCATGCTCACTGAGGCACCCCAGGAGCTGCTGCAGCTGGGGGCGAATGTGGGGACATGTGGGGACGTCTGCCATCACCACAGGGAGGAGGAGGAGGAGGAGGAGGGAGAGCCGGCAGAGCTGACCTTGAGGCTGCCTGAGATTGACCCTGAAGCAGCGAGATTCTCCATTCTGTGCACAGGCACTGTCATCTCTCACCTTGCAGAGAGCGCTCTCCTTGCCCATTTATCATCACAAATGTTTCTATTTAGGCTTATTTGTTTGTACAGTTAAGCCCTGTTACATTTACACCAAGAAGAAGGACAAATTGTGATTTTATCCAATGTTAGATCATATCACTCCTTGCTACAACTTTCACAGCATTAATAAGGATAAAGGGAGACTTTGGAGAAATTCAATAATACAGCACATGTGATAACAGCCCAGCCAAGTGCTCTGGGGAGGGAGTGAATTCCACAGCGGAGCCACGGCTGTGGCTGCCCCTTTGTGCCCACATTGTCTTGTCTCCCCAGAAGGGATTTCTGCACTGGCTGAATGGGGCTGAATGTGGCTCATGATGGAGCATTACTCTGCCTGCTGGACCCCTTCATTCCCTGAACGGTATCTTGCTCTTACACAAAACTCCAGATGCCTGTAGAGTTCCCAGCTCTTCCTGCCAGCGCTCACCAGGCACAGAAATTGGGTTTTTTTTTTTAAAGACGGAAGTGGTGGCAGAAACGTGCCAAAAAATGGCAAGTCTGGGAAAGCAGAGCACTCAATGATGGAGAGCAGAACCCAGAAATCAGAGGTGCCAGGATGCACTGGAGTGCCCAAGCTCCCTGTGCCTTGGCCACTGTCACCTTGGTCCTGACACGGAAGGGACCAGGGAGCGTCTGTGCAGATGTGAGACTTGAGCTGGGAACTTCTTCACCAGCCCCTCTGTGCTTCTCAGCGTCCATCTGAAGCTGCTCCTGGCCCAGGAGAGCTCGCTGCCCCTCCATGCCAGTGCCAGGAGCAGCACCCACCTGCACATCAGCCCAAACTCCATCTCATGGAAGATCTCCCTGGGGACTGGCACTTTTTCCCAGCAGGAACTCCAGCAGGTGCAAATCTGCATGGAAACCCTGCTGTGCTGGGACAAGCCTGAGGCTGGTGCCAGTCAGGGCTGTGCCAGGCTGTGCCACAGCTCCCCTCAGCAAGGTGCCTGGCAGCAGTGCCAGCAGCAGGCGGCCACCCCAGGCTCCCCGTTTGCAGGGTGGCCACTCTGGGCTCTGTCCTGCCTGAGGCACCCCGGGGCCCCTCTGTGGGTGGCTGTGCCACAGCACGCTGTGGCTGTGCCTGCTGGCTGGGCCTGGGAGCTGCAGCCTCCAACCAACATCATTTGTGTCATCCTCACAGCCGAGGGCACGCACCTTCAATCATTCTTCCTGGTTGGACACAATCATCAGCCAGATTTGTCTTGTTCAGCTGAAATGCTTACACAGTGGTTACTCAGCCTGCGGATCCTGCGAGGATGGCTCCTAATCCCGCAGCTGAGCACTCTCCTGGGTTTTACAGGGCCGGTTTGGCTGCAGGGCAGCTCTGATCCACGCCAGCTCGCTTCCTAAGAACGCGGCTGCTGCTCCAGGCGGAGCCAGGCATTTCCAGGAGCAGGGGCAGTGCCAGCCCTGATCCAGGAGCAGGGGCAGTGCCAGCCCTGATCCAGGTGTTTCCAGGAGCAGGGGCAGTGCCAGCCCTGATCCAGGAGCAGGGGCAGTGCCAGCCCTGATCCAGGCGTTTCCAGGAGCAGGGGCAGTGCCAGCCCTGATCCAGGAGCCGGGGCAGTGCCAGCCCTGATCCAGGTGTTTCCAGGAGCAGGGGCAGTGCCAGCCCTGATCCAGGAGCAGGGGCAGTGCCAGCCCTGATCCAGGCATTTCCAGGGGCAGTGCCAGCCCTGATCCAGGCGTTTCCAGGAGCAGTGCCAGCCCTGATCCAGGCGTTTCCAGGAGCCGGGGCAGTGCCAGCCCTGATCCAGGCATTTCCAGGGGCAGTGCCAGCCCTGATCCAGGCGTTTCCAGGAGCAGTGCCAGCCCTGATCCAGGCGTTTCCAGGAGCCGGGGCAGTGCCAGCCCTGATCCAGGCATTTCCAGGGGCAGTGCCAGCCCTGATCCAGGCGTTTCCAGGAGCAGGGGCAGTGCCAGCCCTGATCCAGGCATTTCCAGGGGCAGTGCCAGCCCTGATCCAGGAGCAGGGGCAGTGCCAGTCCTGATCCAGGCATTTCCAGGGGCAGTGCCAGCCCTGATCCAGGCGTTTCCAGGAGCAGGGGCAGTGCCAGCCCTGATCCAGGCATTTCCAGGAGCAGGGGCAGTGCCAGCCCTGATCCAGGTGTTTCCAGGAGCAGGGGCAGTGCCAGCCCTGATCCAGGCGTTTCCAGGAGCAGGGGCAGTGCCAGCCCTGATCCAGGCATTTCCAGGGGCAGTGCCAGCCCTGATCCAGGAGCAGGGGCAGTGCCAGTCCTGATCCAGGCATTTCCAGGGGCAGTGCCAGCCCTGATCCAGGCGTTTCCAGGAGCAGGGGCAGTGCCAGCCCTGATCCAGGCATTTCCAGGAGCAGGGGCAGTGCCAGCCCTGATCCAGGTGTTTCCAGGAGCAGGGGCAGTGCCAGCCCTGATCCAGGCGTTTCCAGGGGCAGTGCCAGCCCTGACCCAGGCGTTTCCAGGGGCAGGGGCAGTGCCAGCCCTGACCCAGGCGTTTCCAGGAGCCGGGGCAGTGCCAGCCCTGATCCAGGAGCCGGGGCAGTGCCAGCCCTGATCCAGGCGTTTCCAGGAGCAGGGGCAGTGCCAGTCCTGATCCAGGCGTTTCCAGGAGCAGGGGCAGTGCCAGCCCTGACCCAGGCGTTTCCAGGAGCAGGGGCAGTGCCAGCCCTGGGCAGTGCCAGCCCTGGGCAGGGCTCAGCCCGAGCAGCTCTGCGGGCACACGAGCGGCTCTGGCCCGGACAGTCCCTGCCAGGTCCCCTGGTGTCCCCTCGGGACAGCGGGTCCTGCTCACCCTGGCACTCGCTCCTGGCCCCGCGCTGCCCACCCAGGCCCAGCTCAGAGCCCCCGGGGGGCACACCCTGCCCTGGTGCAGCCCTGCTGTCACACCGCCACCACGGCTCCCTTCACACACACATCCATTCTCCGTTTTTTTTATGATCAGCTGAAGATTTCTTTTTGCATCTGCCAAGGAACTATTTTCACAAATAAGTATGTAAATCCTCTGTAAATGTATGCTAATTACTTATTTTAATTACAATGTAAATAAGTAATTACTGAATAATTTTAAAGTATTTACATGGGGTTGTGTGATTTAAAAGCTAACTTGTTGGAAGTATAAGAACTATAAATTTTACGGTAATTATGCCACAATTTATACACTGTGGCCAAATACAATTTCCCTGTGCTTCGTAAGAGATAAATAAATATGTAATTCCCCAGTAGTTGCTGCAGAATAACAAAACTATTGCATGGTGATTTTTTCCTCTTTTATGTGAAAAATGCCCATACACCAAACCTTTTTGAAGTCAAGATTTTTCACAAGGATACTGAGCGTTCATCCATGTGATGCTGAGGAAGTTCTGAAGGAGAAGAAGAAGGGAGGATTCTGGAGGAGGTTGCTAAAAAGGGGGTAGAGATATAAGGAGGAAAAATGGCATAAGGGCCCCTGGTTCTCCCAGACATTTCTGCCAGCTCTGGGGGTCTGTGCCATGCCCGGGCTGTGGGCACAGGGCCCCAGGGACCCCCCAGCCCTGGCCCCCAGCTGTTGTGGCTGCAGTTCCTGCAAAAGCTGGTGCAGGAGCAGAGCTCGGCAGGAAATTGGCAATCAAAAGGTAAGTTTATAAACAGTTAAATTATATTTCCTGTGGGGTATTTTTTTATTAATTTCATTGCAATAATACATTAAACACCAGCACTGTGAAAATTAGTGTTAATGAACATTAAATGCGTTGGACAATTTAAATGGTGTGTATATATCACCTCTCTTATTATTGGGATTGGCCCAGTGGTAATATCCTTTTATCGATCCTCTGCCTTTCTCCTTGCCTCCGTCCCTGTGGAAGTGGCCATGAAGGACACCGTGAGCACGGAGCTATCACAGACATAATCTTTTAGCACTTTAATAACACTGCAAGCAGCCATCACCCACAGCCCTTAATAACTGTCTCCGTCAGCTCTTTAGAATCTGCAGATCGCACAGTCCTCCCAAATCTTCCCGAAAGGGCCGGGGCGTTGGGAGCTGCCGGCGCTCCCTCCTCCGGGGCAGGGTCCCCGCACGCCGCTGCTCCCGGAGCGGCTCCCGGGCAGCTGCTGGGAGCGGGGGGACGCGGGGCCGGCCCGGGGCTGGAGCTGGGCATGCGGGACGGGCAGGGAGGGCTGTGCCATGCGGGATGTACCATGCGGGCTGTGCCGGTGCCATGCGGGCTGTGCCATGCGGGCCGTGCCTTGTGCCCGCTCCGGCAGCGCGGCTCCGAGAGCTGCCGGTGATGAGGTTCGCTGGGGATCGCAGGCTGGGGGAGCCGGGGGGGATCTGGGGGAGCCCGAGGGGATCTGGGGCAGCCCGCGGGGATCTGGGGCAGCCCGAGGGGATCTGGGGGAGCCCGCGGGGATCTGGGGGAGCCGGGGGGGATCTGGGGCAGCCCGAGGGGATCTGGGGCAGCCCGAGGGGATCTGGGGCAGCCCGAGGGGATCTGGGGGAGCCGGGGATCGCTGCCCCTCATCCCGGGCACAGCCGGTCCCTGGTGCAGCCCGGGGCGCTCCCTGCTCCTCCTGCACGCTCCCTCTGCCGCAGGGCGCCCGGACTGGCACAGGGCATCCCGCGGCTCTGCCTGCAATCCCAGCACTTCCCATACAAGCTGCACGTCCTCGATGTCACATCAGCCCCTAAATCAAGCGCCCTTTAAAATCCTGCAAGCCCTGGGTCCCGCATCACACCTGCACCAGGCGTGCACAGACCCTGAGGGGTTTTAGAGCAGTAGTGGGCAGGCCCTGGCACAGGTGCCCAGAGCAGCGTCCCTGGCAGTGCCCAAGGCCAGGCTGGACAGGGCTGGGAGCAGCCTGGCACAGTGCAAGGGCCCTGCCCGGCAGGGGTGTGGGATGAGATCAGATTTAAGGTCCGTGCAGTCCAAACCCGTCTGAGATTTGATGATTCAGTGATCCAGTGCAAACCCAGGGCCTGGCCCCGGGCTCTGAGGGCTCAGCCTCAGGGCTCTGTGTCTGCTCAAAGGTTTTCCTGGCAGCCAGCAGGCAGTGGGTGACCCTGGATCAGGCACATCCATCTCTGGGAGCAGAATTGTGCATTTCCTCAGCGATGTAACACCAGAGCTTCACAAATGCAGGTTAAACCACCTGCATGCTCTTGCTGCAGGGATGTGCTAATATCCCCGTTGGGGAGCCAAGATATTTTTATGCCTCTGCACTCATCTAACATCTGAGTTTCACTAATAACTAGATTTATGCAGTGGCACAGCTTTAAAAGAACAGGTTAAGGGGAAAATTGATCTGTATTCAGGAATGCCAAGTACCTGGATTAAGATGCTTTTCCCTACCCAGAACACTCAGCATTTCCATAGCTGTGCACATGTTCCAGGCCCCTCTCCACTGCTTTCCTGCTGGATTACATTGCTGCTACAAAGGATTTAAAAAAATTAATGATCAAATGGCTGTGAGATCTGTGGGATGTGGGATGCCTCCATCCACCAGCATCTCTCCACAGTTGGAATGAGTTTCACTGGAAAATGCATTGGAGTAGGAGCAAAGACGGCCTGAGAGCAGCTCCCACTGAACTCTGGCACATTTTCAGAGAATTGGTGAAATGTCCTTTCTGAGGACTGGGCGAGACACTCTCAAGCCTTTTGTCTGGAATATGAAGGAGCACAGTAGGTGCTTTGAGTAGGTTGTTATAAAAATTGCTGACATAACAGTGCATGTCTGCTCCAAACCTGTCCGCAGATATGGAATTCCTAAAATTATCTCTCTGCCTCTCGGTGCATTATCTGCTTGTTCAGGGCTCTGCAAAGGGCTCAGGTGGGGAAAGCTCCAGCAAACCCTGCCCAGGAGCGGCTGCAGGGCTGGGGATTGCAGCCACTGCCTGACAGAGCAGGCAGCATTTTAATTGTATCTTTTCTAGATTTCTGTTTTGTAAAGAATTCGATTTGGTTTATTGTTTGCGATTCATATCCAACATTGCAGAGTACATTTAATACACAGTGGTTACACTCGAAAGTGGTCTAATTAATAAAATGCATAAAAATAAATCGGAAAATCAATGCTTTTGTTAACATTCTGTCATTTTTATACATTTTAAAATTCATAGCAGCTCTAAGAGCACAGCACGAGTATAGTGGGCTCTGGTTTGGTAAAAAGCTGAAGATGCTGAGCAGACAAAAATATTCTTCCAAATGAGATTAGAGAGTCGGGACACTGTCTTGGGCAAAAAATGGAATTTTTGATGGTATTAGCCTGGCTGTGGCTTTGCAGTTTGCATTTCTTCTGTCCACAGAGAGGAGAAAATATTCTGTCAGAATAATATAGTGAAAATTAAAAGTAAATAAACCAAAAAATTTCAAACTTGGCTGGTGGAAATCCACCCTACCCATGGTTAAGGTTCCCCCTCTAGAATTCATGCAGCTAGAGAGGTAACTGATCTCCCGTGTCTGCAAACATGGAGATCCACAATGAGACAGAAGTTGGAGGAGGAAATCCCATTTTCTTTGTGACTTTTTAAACCACACAGTGTTAACAGCCACATGGAAAATCTTTCTCATTAACACCTAGGGCTCAGGGGAAATGTTGTCGACGAACGCCTTATTGCATATAACCCCAAACCCTTTAGGACCTTGAGACGCTCAGACGAACTGGAGTAATGACCTGGAAATAGTCCTCTGGGCCTGCTGCAATAATGATGTGGCTGGCTGTATTTTTTTAATATGAGGAAAGAGATTAAAGAAAATAACAGCCCTGCTTGACTCGTTCATTATTACTGAGGTGAAGTGACCACTAAGAAATGATGACAGAAACCTTGCTCACCAGTCACCAGGCCCAAATGGGGCTGGGGAGGTTTCTGACAGAGCCCGCCTGAAGGCAGCATAATAAATTCAGACATTATCTGATATGGATGTATCATAATGAAAAATAAATTTGCAAAACAGTCTGATATGAGTTAATCCATAAAGTATTTTATTACTTCATTTTCTTACATTGAATCTATCATGCATTTTTCTGGCAGCATATTTTTAATTACTTTTAATTTAAATATATGCGTCCGCTGCTCAGATTGGTTTTGACACTGGTTAAAAAAAATAAATTAAAAAAAAAAAAAGAAAGCAATTATTGTCCCCCTGCACTGTGCTCCTTCCCCTGCAGACAGGGGGGTGCTGAGCCAGGGCTGGGCACGGGGACTGTCACCAGTGGGGAACTGTCCCTAAGCCCCGAGGTGGCACGGGTGACACTGGGTGCCACAGCTCCTTCCTCCTCATCCCCCCGAGGTGGGGCCAGGACAGCCCTGGCAGGACAGGACAGCCCACCAGGACAGGACACCCCACCAGGACAGCCCTGGCAGGACACCCCACCAGGACAGCCCACCAGGACAGGACACCCCACCAGGACAGGACACCCCATCAGGACAGCCCATCAGGACAGCCCTGCAGCTCCAGAGCAGCTCCCATGCTGCTGCTGCAGGGAGGGGCTGCTCCCTGCAGGGCCGTGCCTGGGCAGTGCCACAGCCAGGCTGGGCACATCCATTACCACTGATGCAAAAATGACCATTAAGGAGTGGTGACAGGGCCCTGCTCATTTGTGCCTGGGACAAAGCGCCGCTGCCCGGGGCTGCCTAATGAAATCTGAAACCATCACATTTATTTGTCATATGGGTGTAACACATTTGCTGAGCCGTCTAATAAATGTAATAATCCAAATATTCCTCCAGTTCTTTTAGAAGAAATACATTTATTGCCTGTGAAGCCTTCTAATAAGATTTCTTAACCGGTTCCCTGCCTGTTGTGTCCCCTCACTGTGCTGGGAGAGGGTGGTGGCCACCAGGAGTGCAAGCCCAAACTCTCTCTGGAGCTGCAGAGCTGCAGGGGCTCCCTGAGCAGCACTGGCAGCTGGCACAGAGCTGGGGCTTTATCCTCACACATTGCTCTGAATAAACCCAGAGCTTTCCCATCTCTTGCAAACCCAGCGGGACTCAGATTTAGTGCCAGCATTCGTTCCCATGGCAGTGGATGGGAGCAGAGGAGCTGTGTGCTGGGGGCAGCCCCTGCGAGCCCCAGGAAGGGAGGAACCCTTTCAGTCTGAGTCACAGCGTGCTGTGCCATGCCAGGCCGTGCTGATGGCTCTCCTGCAAAATGTGCCCAAATTCCCGTCTCCCATAGTCCCTCCCCATAACCAGAGGATTGCACGTGCCTGAGAGGCTGGGGCTGGCCATGCTGGTGGAAGTGGGAGGCAGACCCCTGTGTTAGCAGAGTGTGAGCCAGCATTTCACACACCACCACGCCAAACAGAACTTTGATATGCTCAGCAAATATTGAATTCTATTGGTTTAATTTAATTAAAATTTATTAACCTTTTATTAAACATATACCCTCATTAAAATTCTCATTCCTCACTCCTACAACAGCCCAGCCATATTCTTATTTCCAAGCTCATTAAATATCACCCAAAGAGAACCTATTTCTTAAGCACTGATTGTTGATAAACTATAATATTAACCCAGGCATGTCCCAGAGACTTTGGAAAGGAGACAAAATGAAATCCAAACATCAGCCCTGGTGCTGCTGTTTGGAAAGGAATCCAGAGAGGGACAGAGGTGCAGGCTCAGCTCTGCCATGGTGCAGGGACAGGTGCTGGTGCAGCCGGGCTCTGGGACAGCAGCCAGAGCAGCTCCAGCCCGTGCAGAGCCCAGGGCTCAGTGCCTGCATGGCCAAGCCGTGCCCAGCTCCCCTGGCAATGCCAGCCTGGTGATGCCAGCCTGGTGATGGCAGCCCAGTGATGCCAGCCCAGTGATGCCAGCCCGGTGATGCCAGCCCAGTGATGCCAGCCTGGTGATGCCAGCCTGGTGATGCCAGCTTGGCAATGCCAGCCCGGTGATGCCAGCCCAGTGATGCCAGCCCGGTGATGCCAGCCCGGTGATGCCAGCCCAGTGATGCCAGCCCAGTGATGCCAGCCTGGCAATGCCAGCCTGGTGATGCCAGCCTGGTGATGGCAGCCCAGTGATGCCAGCCTGGTGATGCCAGCCCGGTGATGCCAGCCTGGTGCTGCAGCTGCCGTGACTCTGCTGCTGCCCGTGGCTCCCTCAGAGCTCCCTGATGGACTCAGCTCCTTTGGCTCATTCTCCAGGAGCCCCTGTCCCCCCAGGGTGCCCATGGCTCCCTGTGCTCAGTCACAGCTGGGGTCACAGCCAGCCCCTCTGCTCTCACACTGGAGCACAGAGGCAGCTCTGCACCCCGGAGCAGGGGCAGTGCCCAGGAGCCCCAGCACCCTGCCAGGCTGAGCCATCCCTCAGGGATCCCAAGGCAGAGCCATCCCCAGTGATCCCAAGGCAGAGCCATCCCTCAGGATCCCAAGGCAGAGCCATCCCTCAGGATCCCAAGGCAGAGCCATCCCCAGTGATCCCAAAGGCAGAGCCATCCCTCAGGATCCCAAGGCAGAGCCATCCCTCAGGATCCCAAAGGCAGAGCCATCCCTCAGGGATCCCAAGGCAGAGCCATCCCTCAGGGATCCCAAGGCAGAGCTGTCCCTCAGGGATCCCAAAGGCAGAGCCATCCCTCAGGATCCCGAGGCAGAGCCATCCCTCAGGATCCCAAGGCAGAGCCATCCCTCAGGATCCCAAGGCAGAGCCATCCCTCAGGATCCCAAGGCAGAGCCATCCCCAGTGATCCCAAAGGCAGAGCCATCCCTCAGGATCCCAAGGCAGAGCCATCCCTCAGGATCCCAAGGCAGAGCCATCCCTCAGGATCCTGGAAGCAGCGCTCAGGCTGGAGCAGGGGCAGCAGGTCAAATGGTTGGAGGCCTGATGAATATGGAGCAGTGCAGAGCAGATAATTGATTTCAGGGGAGCGGGAAGGGCCGAGCGTGACAGAGGTCAGGGGACAGAGGGGTCTCTGGAGAGGGCAGGCGGAGGAGCAGCTGCATCCCGGCCCGAGGGACAGAGGGGACGGTGCCCGCAGAGCCTGGGCACTGGGCTGAGCACAGTGGGCTCCATGCAGGGCCCTGCTCGCCCCCCTCACCCCCACCTTCGCCCAGAACCCCTCTAGCAGCAAGCACTTCTCCAAAACTGAGAAACTCCAGAAATTCTGACAAAATCGTTGTGTTGTTTTATTCTCTTTACAAAACCAGGTATTTTATTTAATCTTGTCCCCTGTGTTCCTAGAGCCTTGCTCTGTGATGCCATGTGCTTGGGTTAACCCAAGTCCCAGTCACAGCATGCCCACTGTGATGGTGTCCTGGGCATTCTCAGTGCCCAGCCCATTCTGGTTTTGACTATTGAAATTCCCAGTTTTTTGGCTGTACAATGATCAGGCCTTAAAATCCACACCTGTCTCCTCCAAACCACAAAAGGTGGGGATGACACGGCCCCTCTGCAGGTGCTGGGGAAGCTGGTGCCACAGTCAGTTCACCGTGGGGCTTCTGCTGCCACTCCATGAGCAGCCACTGGCCAGAGGCTCCCCCCAGCCCTGGTGCAGGTGTGGAACCTGCCCTCAGGATGCTGCTGGCCTGGAGCACAGCCTGACCTTGCTAGGCACAGGCAAATTCATGTGCGAGAGCTGTAAAGAAAAGATATGTTAATTGTGCCACATAAAATCTGTGATTACTCTGGCTAATCTGTCAAAGCTGGGAAATATTGACTATTGTGGAAGGATACCATTTGCTGCCACATCTGTGGAGCTGAGGCCGTGAAAGCATCTGCAAGGAGGGAGAGCAGAGCTGGAGAGGGGCAGAGCTGCAGGGCTCTGGGGCAGGACTGCAGCTGCAGAGCCAAGGGCAGTTTTGGGACACATTGCCAGGGAGCAGGACACACCCAACCCACAGCCTGGCTGTGGTGTCAGCGGGCAGCAGCCACAGACAGGGGCTCACCAGCCACGGGAAGGGCCACAGCGGTTCACAGAAGCCGTGGGACGGGGGCAATGAGAACCCTGGTGCTCAGTGCTGCAGGGAGCAGCCTGTGCCACACTGAGGAACCTCTGCTGCAGCTGCAGCCTGGGGGAACAGCTCCAGGTACGTCAGGAACCCTGCATTGTTTGCTTGCAGCCTGGGCTCCATCTGACATCTCCTCCCAGATCCTACAAAAACTGCCCAGGACATATTTTTGGCACCTCCATCCTCTCACAGCAGAATGACCCAAGCCTGTATTTTATTGATACAGTCTGGGTATGTGCAGATCACTTGTGGCGTCATCCTACCCCTGTTAATAAGATTAAAAGCCAGTGCTTGCATGTGCCAAGCTTACCAAATCATTACCTGCTGTATATTAAGTGTTTAATTGCATGAAATGACATCATGTTTATCTGTGCAGCATTAGCATCTCGTCCGTGGTGTCACCGTGGTAAACACGCGTGATATCATCAGTCATTACCGGGACTTAAAATCAATTGCTCTCCCTGCACCCTCTTGTACAGAGAGAAGCACAATACATTAATGAACTTGAGCAAGAACCTAAGTGACAAGATGAAACAGCATAAATAATAACACTTAAAATGTGTTATCTATAACAATGAAGTGTCTCAAATAATAGAATTATGGATTCCAAAGAGGAAAGCAAGTTATTGAAATTCACACCATGGGAGCATCAGTTTGTGCTCATCAACAAAATCACCTATAAATTAATCTGATTTAATGCTGGATGTAGGTTGTATAAGACACCAACATCACTAATCAGCTTTATTTTATAAACATGTCCCATTTTACAATCTATTTGCCTGCATAACTTGACTAAGCAAGAATTTAAGATGTGGGTCAAGAATTTTTCCCCTTGCCTTATGATAATTTCGCTTAGGCGCTCGTAAACAGTTCTTTTGGCAACTTATTAGTCCCATTATTTCAGAATTTTCTTCAATGAACCATTTTTTAGCTATCAAAACATTTAGTTCCAGCTGACTTCAATGATATAGACTTCAGACCAACTGAATTTATGAGTTTAACGAGATTACATAGTCAAATAGCCATTCCTTACCAAGTTCATATTTCTAAATAAACTGTCAAGGTGCAGCCCAGAACAAAGTCTATTAGAAGAGGACACGCAGAGTCCATTGACTTTAACTGTATTGATTATGGATAATTATTTGGTCTCTACTGTCTTCTCACATTTTTACAAATTTTCTCTGGGAAGCCTTAAACTTTATTGTTTGCTCCTCAAAAGGAGGGAGAAGGACGAGGGCATCTCCCTTCCCTCTCGTCCCAGCCGCCGTGGAGCTGCCCGTGCCCCGCGGCCGTGGGGAAGGTTCAGCCATCCTGGAGTGAGAGCATCCATAGCTGGAGGTGGATTATTTGCAAAATCAAAGCCCAGGCGGATGACATTCTGTCAGGATAAACAAACCGTTCAACCACGAGCCCATGAGTACTGACCAGAAAGAAAAGGAATATCTTGCCCCCGCCGCGCCGGTCCCGAGCAGCGGCGCAGCCAAACCCAGCGGTGCCGCAGCCCTGGCAGCCCCCTGGGCCCTTCTCCTGACCCCTGCCCGTGCAGCTGCCCAAACCTGACACCCAGCTTGTACAGAGGCAGAGCAGAGCGTTCTGGGCACGGCTCGGGGCTGCGGGAGCAGCAGCAGCGCTCCCAGAGCCCAGCGCGCTCCTCCAGCCCTCAGCAGGAAGGCAGAGCCCGGGCTGGGGCTGTCCCCAGAGCCACCCAGCCACCCCACGCTGCCCATGGGCCACCGTGGGCCCCACTCCTGCCAGGCCCCTCACCCCCGTGGTGCCTGGGGGACAGGGACACCCTGGGACGGGACTTCCCTCCGACCCCTGCTGCCAATTCCTGGCCAGGGCCACTGCCCAGGGACCCCCTGCCCCACATGGGGTTTGTCTGTGGGGCACAGGGGCAGGGGCGCAGCCTGTGGTGCCCCGTGCCAGGGCTCATCCTCACCCGGCTCTCCCCATCCCCACCAGTGTCTGCTCATCCCCACCCGGCTCTCTCCCCATCCCCACCAGGGTCTGCCCATCCTCACCCGGCTCTCCTCATCCCCACCCATCTCTCCCCATCCCAACCAATCTCTCCTCATCCTCACCAGCCTCTCCCCATCCCCACCAGGGTCTCTCCCCATCCCCACCAATCTCTCCCCATCCCCACCCATCTCTCCCCATCCCCACCAGGTCTCTCCTCTCGGCCGTGTCGCTCTCACCATTGGGGGTCACTGTTCCAACAAAAGCTGCGGCTCCGCTGCTTTCTCCGATTATTAAAAACAATATTTCTGCTACAGCTGTTTCCTGGTTTGGCTGATATGTTAAGCTAGAATGAAAGGGTTTGTTGGGAATTTTTTTTCTCATTTACAGCAACTTCCTTAACTTCACTTTGAATTTCCTTTAAACTCGGATGAAATACAGTTCATCTGCCACCAAAACCTGAACCAAAATGATGTGAAAAAGAACCCACAAAAGGGTTTTTATGAGATCTCATTCTCCCTGCACAGGCAGCTCTGATCAGGGACTGTAGGCAAGGAAATAATTTCTTTTAAATGAGTGTCTGGTTCCCTTTATATTTTTTTCTTTCGCTTCAGATTGCAAGGGAAAAAACCCAAGGTGTCAATCAGCTTTAAAACAGTTGAGCTGATCTTATTTCTTCTCCGTACTGTATTCAAGCCAAACATTCCCTGAATAGAAAAAGCATAGAAAACTCATAATAGCTAAATTGGTGCTTTTAAACCCCAAATTTAACATGCTTCCTTGGGGACATTTTCCCAGCACAGAGGAAAACAAATATCTGTGCTTTAGTGCCTGTTATAGAGGTTAAAATCTGCACCTATTCTTTCTAACACCCATGAGAGGCAAGAGTGGATTTCGGGTGGGAGAGGAGGCAGCACAGGGAGAGGCAGGAGAGAGAATTTCTCTGGAACAAGCAGCACCCAGCACAGCCAGGTGATTCATTTCACAGTGACACCATTTTTGTGAGAAACAGGCAAGATCTACAGCATTTTCCTTTTGAACTCAATAGATAGCGGAGAGGAAGCTGTTCCTCTTTTCTTTGTATTTCATTCTTAACTCCAGGTGCTGGCTGGCACAGCCCCAGGCAGGAGCCTGAGTGTGAGGAGGATGCTCAGCTGGGAGGTGTGAGGGTGAGGATGAGGATGAGGATGAGGATGAGGATGGGCTGGGATGGCCTCTCTGGTGCTGCTCTGAGGAGCAGGTTTCAATTCCAACACTTTTGGTCCTTGTTGACCTTGGCTTTGGAAGACACAGACCTGGGCTGGAGCAAGTTCACAGTCTGTGCTCTCATCAGGTTTGGTATTTTGGTTGGACCTGTGCTAGAGTTCAGCAGCCACTGCCATCTCCTCCTCCACCACCACCTCTTCTTCCTCTTCTTCCTCTTCTTCCTCTTCTTCCTCTTCTTCCTCTTCTTCCTCTTCTTCCCCTTTCTTCTCCTGCCCAGAAGAGTCATCAGAGTCATCCCCTGTCCTGCCCCTTCACCGGACTCAGGTCAGCAGTCTGGGAGAGGGGAGCTGTTAAAAATCCATCAGTCAAGGCTCTGTTCCTCCTGCAGCTGAGGAAGAGGTGGAGGGAGGAAGAACAGCAGCTCGGGTGGAGCTTTTCCTTTGTCCCTCTCATCTGTGCCTTCATCAGCCTCCAAGACTTGTCCTCAACTCAGTTTGGGAAGCTTCCCTGTCATTTCACCTGCTGCTATCTCCCCTCTCTCCCCCAGCAGCCTCTCCCGTACAGTGGATTGAGAGGTACAGGAGCTGCTGTGAATTACTCCTTGCAGTCACTCCTGCACTCCATATTTATTGCTGGATTTATTTTACCTGCAGTGATGTGCTGCTGCAGTGTCTGAGCTTGGGGGGCTCCTGCCATGGGGTCTGTGGGGTCCCATGGGCACACCCAGCCCAGCCTTAGCAGGAGCTGAGCCTGGCCTGGCCCCAGGCAGATCTGCTTTGTGCCACCTTGCTGGGGAAACTGCTCTGCAAAATTGTTTGGGTTTGGTGTTTTTTAATTTTTAAAATGCAGTAGAGGTGAACGCTCCTCGTTGTAGCGTCCTGGAGCTTGGCAAGGTCTGAACTGTGAGAACCTGCAGCACTCCTGCTTGCAGCAGTCAGTCAATCCATTCTGGGTTTACTCCTGCTCACTGAGAAGCTGAATCTGGCAGGAGAAGGAGTTTAAAATCACTGTTAGCAGTTGTGCAGAACCTAAAAGCTAAAGTGAGTGGGAGAAGAAGTGGTGGCTGCCTGATATTGGTGCTATAACATTTATTTGGGGCAATAAATTGTTTCCTCTCCCTCATCAGTGGTGTCACAGGATCTCTGCTGTGACCTGCCAAACCAGTCTCTCCTCATTTGTGCCACTCCAGGCTGGGAAGGAGCGGCTGGAGCAGGGAGGAGCAGCCAGAGCAGGGCTGGGGAAGGGGAGCGCGGTGGGAGCACCCAGCCAGCCTCTCCCCCCTTGGATCAAAACCATGAATGGTTTAAACTCAGCCCCCAGCCCTGCCTGAGCTGTGCCTGGGTGCATTTCCATGGAAGCCTCTCAGGCCAAGGGACCATGGTGCCAGGCAGATCAGCTGAGGAGGGTTTGGTGTTCACAGAAACAGCCCCAGATCGACTCCTGAACTGCATTCAGAGCTCTGCATCCTGCCTACAAGGAGGCTGCAGCTCAAGGGCTTCAAATTGTGTTCCTTCCTTTCTAGCTTTGTTTTGACTCCCTTTATCCTAACTGTAATTTGATTTAAAATATTATGAGATGATGGGGAAGGGGGCTCCTTGAGCACCAGGCAGCTCAGAGCTGAAACCAAGCACAAGTCACTTATTTGCAGCAGGTTTAAACAGCTGTTTCTGGCACTGCAGCATGGATAAATGTTTAAATTCTTTACAAATATTAGTATAAATCTCCACAGTTTAAATTAGGACCTAAATCTTACAAAGCTGGAAGAGGAGACGGGGCCCTCTGGTCAAATGGACTCATTGTTCAGTTAATCCCAGGAGGTATCTGGCTACTGGTGTTTTCTTGGTGCATCTCAGTCTGAGATGAATTTAGCCAATTAATCATCAGTTACAAAAAATGATTTTTGTTCATATTTTTTTCTGGATCAATAGATTTTATACAAGAATCTTTCTGCTCGTTAGTTGGAGGGCAGCTCCTTGAAACAAATTCTGCCTGTGATTCTACCTTAAATTCATCAGTAGATATTAAATAGGTCATTGGTGTAATAAGGGCCAAATTTGCTTCTCATAGATCACAGTGGCCAGTGCTCCTAGGGTCTAATTATCCCATATTTGGTCAATAAGCCATTAACATACAGCCATGGATGTTAATAACCATTTCATGAAAAAGTCTTGGTAATTTATGAGATCAACATTGGTTAGGAAAATTAATAAATATTTCAATGGGTAAGATTTATCCGAGGACGTTTCGGTCTGAGGGAGGAAGCACTGGGCTGCAAAAAGGGGGCCCAAGCTCAAATAACAGAAGAAAGATGGGCTAAAGAAAGCCCAAAAGCCAAGCCCATGGTAGCTGGGTTTAACTTGGGCTAATAAAAATTTACTTCAAATCCTATAGCTAATAAATCCAAAGGGTGTATGAGGGAGTCCAGTAAAACCTGACTTAACATTATGTTAGTGCTATTAACAATATTTATATAGATGTCATTTCAGA
This sequence comes from Agelaius phoeniceus, assembly GCF_051311805.1. NCBI lineage: Eukaryota > Metazoa > Chordata > Aves > Passeriformes > Icteridae > Agelaius > Agelaius phoeniceus. The sequence continues at coordinate 11,166,981 of NC_135285.1, read as the reverse complement.
GGAGGGTTAAAGCTGGTGAGTTATGGGCTGGGTGCAAGGAGTTGTGTCATGGAGCTGCATGCCTGTGGGCATTCGGGCACCATCACCTGCCCCTTTTGGGCTGACAGAAGTTTAAAATTACATGGAAGACAAAGATGGAAGGCTCAGAATTTCCACTCACTTCAGCCTTCTGTCTCCCAGAGTGCCTTGGAGCTTAATAAACTTCATGGGGGAATGTGATTTACCATGTTTGCCAATCTATTCTTCCCTTGATAGTAAATCTATTGTATTTGATTTGGTATACAGCAGTTATAAACATGTGGCATTTTTTTCAGCTGTGGTCTTTAGCAGCAATCATGTTTTGCACACTTTTGCAGTCAAAACCCTTTCTGATGGCTATAAACCGACTGGAAGCCTGAATTTTACCTTGCAGTCACTTCCAAAATGTCAACTATTTTTAACTTCAGACTGCTGTTGAAAAGGCAGTTGTGGGCTGTTGGGCTGCAGAGCCAGTTTGTGTCAGAGCAGGGAGGGTGACCTGGCAGGGCTGGGGCTGTGCTGGGAGCTCAGCTCGAGCTGTGCCAGCCCTGTGGGACAGGGTGACACCAGTGCCAGGTCCCCATTCAATACAGTGCTGACACAAGGCCTGAAAAAAATTAAAAAAAAAACCAACAAAACTCATGTTTTTCATGCTTTGCTTAATTGTACCCTTAATTACTTTTGCAATCGAGGGGGTTGAAATCACCCCCTTGTTTGAGCGGGATGTTCTTCTCACTGACAGGCATTTGCACACTCAAATGGTGTCAAGTGTTCTTACCAATATAATTAACTTCATTGCTTCTCTCCTGCAGAAAAACTGGCTTTGGAGATTAAACCCTGGGCTGTAGAGCTGTGAGGAGCATTCCCCAGGGTGTGCTGGGACAGGAGCCCCAGCTCAGGGCACTGAGACATGGGCTGTGCCTGCTTTGGCTGCACCAGGGTACCCAGGCATGGTGGATCTGGGCTGGTGGCACCCAGAGAGCTGGGCTGGGGTCACAGGGGTGGCAGCTCTTTGAAAGCAAATGAGATGAGATGAGATGAGATGAGATGAGATATGAGATGCTCCCCTTGCCTCTGCTGAGAACTCCCTGCGAGGGGAGCTCCTGGGGGATGCTGTTCCATTGCAAGGCAGGTATGCCCACCTGGGGCCACCACACCTCTGTACTCCCAGCTCCTTCCTGCTCTTTCCTCCCAGAGCCTCCCCTGGCTGGAGGAGCTGGGGCTGCTGCAGACACTTGTAGGCCATTGACGCAATTGTTAATCCATGGTGAATGATTGCGCCATTCCATCCTGCTGCCTCTCTCTGATTAGACTTGTAAATGAAAAACCATAAAAGTCAAAAATGAGAAAATAGAGGACAGAATGAGAGAAGGCACTTATCCCCCCCGAGGAGTGCCTGAGCACTGCAGGCAGCCCCAAAGCTCAGAGCTGGGTGCTCTCTGCAGGGACGTGGCTCTGGTGGGGCTGCTCCGGTGCTCTCCTGTGCTGGGCAAGGACTGCCAGCAGCACCCTCTGCTCCCTGGCCATCATCTCTGGGGGACAGGGCAAAGAGGGGAGGGAGAGCAGCCACTGCTGTTTGCACAAGGTGTCTGTGGGGTCCCTCTGATCAAATACAGCCTGGCTTCAGGTCTTTACTTGCTGATTAAGCTCCACCACCAGGTTTTTCCATCCAGTCCTTGCCCTTTATGCCCTCGGTGACACGATGTCTATTGCCCCTGCCAAGACTCTCTTCAATGCATTAGCTTAGCTAGGGGTAAACTCTGACATCAGGGAAAAAAACCCCACTGACAGTTAATGGAGCCCTGTAGGTCCCTGACCCCTGGGGATATGTGCACAGTACCTGGCAAAAAGCACATTCTAATGTCTTGGGGAAAAGGTCAGAGTAGCAAGAGAAAATAGGCTGTTCATATTTTGTGGAATATTTATCAGGGCTGCAGGCTCTGGAGCTGCACAAGGGGGTCAGGGTCCCTAAGCAGGGTGAGGGTCTCTGGCAGAGGCTCAGCCGGGGCTCCCGGGCACTGCAGCACAGAGGGCTGTGCAGCAAATTGCCAGCAGTCAGAGGGCTGCACGTCATTTGCATAATCTGGGAGATCTAATTGTGTCTTTGGGCTTTTAATAAAATGGGATTGGTTTTATTTCAGTGGTTGGCTCATAATAAAGGATCCAGCACTCCCAAAGCAGAATGGATGGTGTGTGCTGCTGCAGCCTCCCTGTCTCCAGCAGAGACCCCGTGAGCCCTGAGCCCATGTCCTGGGGGTCGTGGCTCTGTGGCACTGGGGAGGGGCAGGAGCCATTGTCCAGTGCCATTGTCCAGCTGAAATGTCCAGTGCCATTGTCCAGTGCCATTGTCCAGCTGAAATGTCCAGCTGTCATTGTCCAGCTGAAATGTCCAGTGCCATTGTCCAGGAGCCATTGTCCAGTGCCATTGTCCAGCTGAAATGTCCAGTGCCATTGTCCAGGAGCCATTGTCCAGCTGAAATGTCCAGTGCCATTGTCCAGTGCCATTGTCCAGTGCCATTGTCCAGCTGCCATTGTCCAGCTGCCATTGTCCAGGAGCCATTGTCCAGCTGCCATTGTCCAGCTGAAATGTCCAGCTGCCATTGTCCAGCTGCCATTGTCCAGTTGCCATTGTCCAGTTGCCATTGTCCAGCTGCCCGGGCAGGATGTGCTGCAGGATGAGGCTGTCCCTTTGTCAGCCTAAAAAAGACATCGTGTATTTACGCGTTTTAGGTTCTTTCCTCTGAGGTAAGTGGAGAGTATGAAAAAAGGGAGGAAAGTAGGTGAGTAAAAAGATGAGAAATGGAAGAAAAAAGAGAGAAAGGTGTAAGCAATGTGTTCTGGGAAAAGAAGGAGCAACCACTCTCAGCTTCCATTTGCTTGAAGTTTTACTGAGGCTCCTCAAGAGCCAAAGTGCAGCTTGGATCTGAGGCACCCCCGTGAGCCCGGGCAGCACCACAGGGCCCCACGTCCACCCCTGCTCACTGCCCACCTCAGCCCCTCTCAGACTGAGCTCTCCCTGCTGGGACAGCAACCTGGAACTGCTGTACAAGCAGCTTGGCTGAAAAAAATCAATAATCTTTTCAATAAAGCATTTTATCCCTTATACATATTGTCTCTCATAAAGATTTTACACAGACAAAAAGTTCAGAAGTTGGTGTAAAAAATGTTGGGAAAAAGGTGAAGATACGTAAGTAAATTACAAACTTGAGGCTGTTTGCAGTACCTTGGGAAAGTGGGAGTTATATTGATGAGTTTTTATTGATTTACCATCATTCCCAGTGTGGACATTTTCTGGTCTATTATACCACAGTCGCAGCATATTCCCATCGCAGCACTAAAGAGGAAATATGGGCAGCCTGACCTTGGCAATATGGAGATAATGAAATACCCTTAATGATCCTTCCAAAAGATTTTACAAGCCAACTTCAGATTCTATCTGCTCCGTGCTATGCTAATTTTTAGGATGCCTTGGAAGGAATACCAGGGGCTTACAGCTGGAATCCTAACCCTGGGCTTTGGGAGGTAAATGCAGAGGAGGGGGTGACCTCAGTGCCCGACAGACAAAGGCGGCTGGGAAGGTGCCTGGTGCTCCCAGAGCTCCTGAGTCTGTCCCTTGCAGGGGACAGAGGTTGGTGGGGCTGTTCCAGCTGTGGTACACGTTGGCACTTGGCTGCCCGGGCGCTGTGGTGCCACCCCGTGCCATCCTATGGCCACCCTGTGCCACCATTGGTGCCACCATCGCTGCCACCATCGCTGCCACCCTGTGCCACCCTCGGTGCCACCTGGTCCCTGCCGCGTCCTCGCAGCCCTGAGCAGTGAGCTCAACGCCAGAAGAGTTGCAGCACTTCAGGGTGACTTTGGGGACAGCTCAAGGAGATTTACCATACCTATACCTGCCTGGAATTGTACCTAGCAGGGACATAAATAGTAGGTTTCAGTGCTCTGCTTTCCTCCTCTCCCCTCCCCGGCCCAGCTGGCAACACAATTACCAGCCCCAAAGTATTATTTTCTTAATAAAAATGTTATGTGTAAAGCAAAGCCACAAATGAGTCCCAAGCCCATGCAGATCTCAATCACTCCCTTCTTTATTCCCCAGTGAGATTGCTAATGACCTTCACGCAAACCTTCACCAAATCTTTTTGAAAGGCAAATATTAATTTCCTAGCATGAAAAAAGGAAATAAAAAAGCCTATTTTTCATGGGAACCACTTGGAAAGAAAGATATATTTTCCTTCAAAATGCAGGGAGGATTTTTACATTTTGTCACTTGCTTTGCATAGACTTGGTACCACCATTTGTTCACCTCTGAATGTAATCTCTCCCCATAAAGCTTCGCTCTAAATTCCTCCACTCCCTGTTGGGCTCTGATAGCTCCTGAGCTCTGCCAGAGCAGTGCCAGGGCTCTGCTCCTGCAGCACGTTCCCAACTCCATGGGAGGAGACTGGGAACAACGCTTTAAATTTTAACAGCTGAGCCATTCATTTTTAAAAAGGATGCACCAAAGCCATGTAACATTTTATAGCAAAATCTGCAAAAGTCATTTATAATACAGGAATCCTTTGCAGGAAGCTGCATTGTGCTGTGCCACAGCATCCCTGGCATGTGTGTTTCCTGTGCCAGCAAGCTCTGAAGATTCCTTGTGAGAGGAACACAGGCAGGAGCAGAGTCAGCCTGGAGGTGGATCCTCCACACACCCACGCTGTGAGGTGGGAGCGCAGAAAGGGCTGATCCAAAACGAGACACGAGTCCTCAGGGCGGTCAGGCCTCCTTTGGACACCGAGTGCTGATGTTTTGGTGCCCTGTGAGGTGCCAGAGCAGGCTCACGTGTGCTCAGGATGGGTTTGGAGCTGCCCCTCAGCTGCCCCTCGCTCCAGCAGCCCAAGGCTTTGGGCTGTGCCCCGCAGCTGGAGCTGGCACAAGGTGTGGCATGAGACACAAAGGTACCCCAGGGCACAGAGCCACCCTTACTGAGGAGAGCACCCAAACAGCTGTGCTGAATAACCTGGGCTCGATTCCACAGCCAGAGCAGCGGCACAGAGGCAGCTCCTCCCCTTGGTTTGCACCTCGCCTTCTTCTCCAGCGACATTTCAGAGCAGCACCTTCATTAACCAGTTCAAGGAGTGCTCCAAAGGTCATTTGCTGGGGCTTCATTCCCTGAGTCTTGTAAACTTTTCTCAGGCTGGTGTCTAAAATGAGTGATAAAACTCTGTGAGCAGCAGAATGAGCCTGACCCCTGTGCCGTGAGCCGTGTGTGTGCTGGCTCCATTGTGGCTCTGGCATCTGGGGACAGGGGGTGCACGGCCAGGACCCAGCCACCCCCTCCTCTGCTGGTCAGGTCCTCAGCCTGCCAGCACACAAAGTGAGCAACAGTTTGGCTGCACACATTTGGGGGAAAACCAGTTAATATAACAATAGCACTAAATCAGGCACAGAACTTCAAGTACAATTCACAGCAAGAAGTTGTTAATACCTTTATTATGGGATAAAATGTATTCATGATATTAAAGACATCACATTTCTGCCCTGGTGTCACATTTTAGATGTAGCGTAGATAAATGATATATCACTGTAAGAGATCTACAAAAACCATTAGTAACCATGACATTTTGACGTCAGATTTTAAAAAATTCCTAAGTAATCTTTTTGATTTATGAAATGGTGTCCAGGTTCATCGAGACTGATCTCAGATTTATCACAGCCTGGTTAGAATTATTAATGATTTTCAATTTGTAAATCCAATGCCAGCATGTCCAAGTGCTCTCAGCAAAATCACAGAGAGCTGACAGGGAGATTTTGCTCAATCCATAGTTTTCAGCTCTTGCAGGATTTCGCGGTTAACCCTTTGTGCGCGGGCGCGGCGCAGAGCCATTGTTCTGCGGCACAAAGAGAGGCCGGCCCCGCATGAATCACGGCCCGAGTGGCCATGGAACACAGGCGTCAACAGCCGTGAGCGATCTGACTTTTACAGGCTCCTGCTGAAGACCCTTAAAGACTTAAATTATAATGAGAAGAAAAGCTGATCTAAGCCAAAACAGACAGGCTTGGGTAGTTCTCCCCAACAATTCATCACGGGAGCAGATGAAAGGGAGGCAGGGGCAAAGAAAAAAGCACCGGCACGTCTGCATCCCTCAGCAGCCAGCGGGAGCAGCTCTGGAGAAGAAAGCACACTCGGCTAAACAGGCTCCAGAGCCCCAGCAGAACAGTCCCTTCCTAATTTATGGGGGAATTGTCCCTCCAATGCAGGGAGGGGTTTGGGGGACGTTTGGATGCTGAAATGCTCTCAGCAGAGGGAAGCTGGCTGTTCCTCCTGGGAGGGCTGAGCAGGCTCTGTGCCACCACACCTGCCCTTTGACAGTGACAGGAGCCACCACAGACACCACCAGTGCCACCCCTCAGCCTCCCCAGGACCAGCACTGCCTTGGTTTGTAGGATGGTTAAAGGAAACCCACCACGATCCATCCTCAGGCTGCAGACAGACAAATTGTTGTCTACTTTTTAAAATTCTCTGTCCCGTTGGCCTGGATTTCCAGGACTTTGGGGTGGCTGGGGCCTGCACTGAACCCACAAAGCCCCAGGTGCCCCAGGAGCAGGCAGGACCCTGCCCGCCCTGCTGAGGGCTCCAGCCCATCCTGGGCACAGCCACAGGGCTCAGACCTGTCAGACACAGCAGAGGACACTGAGCACAGAGGGGCAGGGGCTGCTCTGGAATCCACAGCCAGGCAGCACGGCACAGCACAGCACGGCACAGCACAGCACAGCACAGCACGGCACAGCACAGCACGGCACGGCACAGCACAGCACAGCACGGCACAGCACAGCACAGCACAGCACAGCACGGCACAGCACAGCACAGCACGGCACAGCACAGCACAGCACAGCACGGCACAGCACGGCACAGCACGGCACAGCACGGCACAGCACGGCACAGCACGGCACGGCACAGCACGGCACAGCACGGCACAGCACGGCACAGCACAGCTCGGCACAGCACAGCACAGCACGGCACAGCACAGCACAGCACAGCACAGCACAGCACAGCACAGCACGGCACAGCACGGCACAGCACAGCACAGCACAGCACGGCACAGCACGGCACAGCACGGCACAGCACGGCACAGCACAGCACGGCACAGCACGGCACAGCACGGCACAGCACGGCACAGCACGGCACAGCACAGCACAGCACAGCACGGCACAGCACGGCACAGCACAGCTCGGCACAGCACAGCACGGCACAGCACGGCACAGCACAGCTCGGCACAGCACAGCACGGCACAGCACAGCACAGCACAGCACAGCACAGCACAGCACAGCACGGCACGGCACGGCACGGCACAGCACAGCACAGCACAGCACGGCACAGCACAGCACAGCACAGCACAGCACAGCACAGCACGGCACGGCACGGCACGGCACAGCACAGCACGGCACAGCACGGCACGGCACGGCACGGCACGGCACGGCACGGCACGGCACAGCACAGCACGGCACAGCACGGCACAGCACGGCACAGCACGGCACAGCACGGCACAGCACAGCACAGCACAGCACAGCTCGGCACGGCACAGCACAGCATGGCACAGCACAGCACAGCACAGCACAGCACAGCACGGCACGGCACGGCACAGCTCGGCACGGCACAGCACGGCACAGCTCGGCCCTGCAGCTCGGAGCCTGGGCAGCAGCAGCAGCATTTACAGGTGCAGCCTCCGGGTGGGTCCCAGCTCCACACTGCACGGACAGCAGGAGGGCAACACTTCAAGAAGGATAAAATTCCAGTAATCCTCCAGTCCCACACTGTCACAGCTTCCCAGAGCATGCAGGTGCCTGGAGAGAGTTGGTGTCTAGTTTTCTCTCAAGTACTCCACCTTAATTGGGCAGGTAAAACTCTATAATTAGGGACCTTAGCTGGGGAGTTTTTCTAATCCATCATATCTGCTCCATTATTCAACTCTATCAAATCCACACATGCAGGGAGAAGCAGGACATTCTTCACAACACTGTCAATATTAATGTCTTTCCAATTACAGAGCATTATAATGGCAACCTGATGAGGAACTGTGACATGCTGCCTGCAACTTCTAACTTTTGATTAAAGCCTCCTTCAAGATGCTCCCCTTTAATCTATGGCACAGGGCTGGCCAGGCAGAGGTGAGGAAACGCTGGAGGGAGCAGCACAGTGGATGCTCTTGCACCCACCCAGAACAGCTCACCTGCCTGGGACATGGCTCCAGGGGAACTCCAGCTGTGTCCTCACCCTTCCACACAGAATCACAGAATCACAGAATCATAGAATCACAGAATCACAGAATCACAGAATCACAAAGGTTGGAAGAGACCTCCAAGATCATGGAGCCCAGCCCTTGCCCAGCCACCACCCTGCTCCAGCCTCCTCTGGGGAGCTGTGGGTGCTCTGGCAGCTGCTGATGCCACGGCTGAAAAAGGGGCTTTGTTAAAATATTCTTCTGACAGGTTCATTTTCTGAATTCCTCTGGATTATTTCCAGCATTCTGGTTCCATCAGAAAAAACCTCTTTTGAGGGGGTGGAGAGAGGCTGTGGGGCATTTCTTCCTTTTCTTCTCATTTAGATGGTGAAAGTTAATCCTTTCAAAGTCTGGAAGGACCAGAGCTAACTGTGATGGAGTGCACCATTTCACAGAGCCACAGAAGAGCTGGGACAGAGCAACACCTGAGCGCCTGAGCTGCAGGAGAGCCCCACCAGCAGCACGGGAGCAGCCGTGGCTGCAGCTGCGCTCGGCCTGTGGGGCAGCACTGGGGAGGGGTCCCCCTGCTGCAGGACACTCCCTGCAGCCAGCTGGGGCTCACTCTCTCGTGGACCTGAGTCCCTCCAAAGCACCTGGAACAACAGCCTGAGCCCAGGAATGCTGGTGGCTTCTTGAATTATGGTGCCTTTCCAGAACAAATGTGATTCCAATGGAAAACTAACATGACAAGAGGTGCACACAGTAATAACCCAGCGAGGAGACATGGCTCTCAAGATATCTACAGACCCAAGATTAAATGAAATTTTGACAGAGAAAAATATGTATTGGCAGCATTTCTTGATCCACAATTCAAAGAGAAAATTGAAACCATATTTCCGTAAGAATCAGACACTGGAAAGAAGTTCTTAATAAACAAAAAGAGACAGGCCATGTAATTCACTCCCTTTTCCTCTTTTCCATTTGTTGGCCAGGAACAATTAAGAGTCAAGGAAAGAAGGTTTTTAACCAAAAATTTGTATTTGAACCTGATAAAATCAACTTGGAAAGAAGTTTCTCAGCTGCAAGGCTGAATATTTATGTCTGGAGATGTAAGGAACATTCCAAAACATTAAATAATTTGCAAGACCAAAGCTGCAGGGTTTGGGTTGAAATCCTCTGGTCTGCAGCCTCCTCTCCACCTCGCTTTTAAAAACACCATCTGAAGAATCCAGAGGAGGAGAGGCCTGAGGGGGCCTGCCCTCCTTGTTTGGTCAGGGCCATGTTAAATGTTCCCTCCTGGAAGGGTCAGTGCCTGCTGGAGCCCTGTTCCCATGGTCGGCTCCCCAGCAGCTCAAATGCACCCGCACTGGGTGGCTCAGGTACGGAGTGCTGGGAGATCTCTCTTCATTCAAGAGCCACTGCCCTAGCTCAGAATTGTTCCCCCTGGATTTTCTGCTCTAATTGCTCCCAGGACATAAAGCTTTGGCATTTTGCATGCTTTTGTCCATTTGAAAACTCTCACCCTTTCTCCTAAGTGAAAACTGAAGGAAAACAAGGTAAAATAATAAAAACCAAATAATGGAAATCCTTAGGAGCCCCCCACCCCACAGAAGATAACCTGGAGATGCACTGGCACATGGAGGAGCACTTTGCTTCTGCAAACCTTTCCGTCCAGGCCCAGAGGAGCAGAGCAGCAGCCCGGGGTGTGACCCTCAGCCCCCTCCAGCCCGGGATCAGTCAGGAGGGACAGGGGATCTGTGCTGGTGACGTGCAGAGGGGCAGGCACCGGCCCTCCTGCACAGCAGAGTGACATGAATTAGCGTGTGACAGTGACAGAAAATGGAAAAGAATGGCCCTGCAAATGCAGTTACAAGAGAAAAGCAAATTGATTTAGTGGACATATGAGTATTTTTGAGAGAGAAAGCAAGAGAGCTGCCTGACATATTCCAAGATACCCCACGATTGCCTCTCTTAAGGAGATGTCATTCAGATTTCCCTGAACTAGCCTTTAAATTAGTTCTATAAATAGCTGGGGCACTGGCAGTATTTACAGTGTGAGCATCAGGTGAGGAACGGCAGCGGCTGCGGCGCTGCTCCTCTCACCTTGCGCCTGCCCCACTGGAGGTTAACTCTGATTTCCATGTTAATGCTGCCTGGATCCCAATGGCTGCCATTTGTCAAATTAACATTCATTTCAACAACCCAAAAGTGAGAGCTTTTAAACATTAATTCACAACTATGAGCTCTTCTCAGCACATTATTATGTTACTGTGATGAAACAAACTGCCTATGGAAAGATATAGATCCTGCTGGAGCTGCTGGGGCTGTGGATGGGAGAGGAGGCTGCTCTGGAGGCAGGGCTGGCCAGGGTGGCAGTGCCCACGGCCCGGTGCTGGCAGAGCTGGCACAGATGGAGCCAGGAGCCCCAGACCCACTGCCCATGGCATCTGCTGGGCAGGGAGCTCCTGAGATCCACCATGGGCAGCTCAGGGCTGCGCGTCCCACCCGGGTCCCTGTGGGTCTGGGTCTCACCCGGGTCCCTGTGGGGTTGGGTCCCTGTGGGTCTGGGTCCCACCCAGGTCCCTGTGGGTCTGGGTCCCACCCGGGTCCCTGTGGGTCTGGGTCTCACCCGGGTCCCTGTGGGTGTGGTTTGGAGCCCCCAGCCCAGCTGGCAATGCCTGCTTGCCTCGCCCTCCTGCCCTCTCCTCCTGCATGGCATTCCCAGGAAAAGGTTTGCCAGGAACCCTCTCCCACTGCGAGCATTTCCAAGAGATCATCATCTGAAAGATTTAAATCGGTGCTATTTTGAGTCTGCAATTATTCCAGCTCTCACCATGACTGATCAGTGCGCTGTCTCTGATTAACAAGACAAATTAGGGGAAGGGCCTCGCTGCCGCTGCCCGGGGCTGCGGACAAAGGCAGGATGTGGCCACGGGACATCCCTGGGCAGCTGCTCCTCCCTCCGTCGGGGCAGCGATGCCACTTCCAAAGAGCAGCCGTGTCCAGGGCACGGGCGGTCCGGCAGCCCGAACATTTTCCGGCGGGAAGTGCCGGACACGGGGCAAACCCGCCGCCCCCAGCGGTGGCACCGAGGGCCCCGTCCCCTCCCGGGCACCGCGGGCAGCGCTGTCCCCAGGGGCCGGGGCCGCCTCCCCTCCACCGGCACACCCGGAGCCTCCCGGCGCCCCATCCCTCCCATCCTGCTTGCCAGAGCCTGCTTGGAGTCCCAGGGCAATTCAGGACGAGCTGAACTGACGCGTCTCTTTCTCAGCGACATCCCTGGACACACGTGCCAGTGCTGCTGCAGGACGGGATTTGCTCTGGCTTCTCACAACAAGAAGGACCAGAGGGGACCCCTGTGCCCGAGCCTGTGGGCACTGGGCACCGTGAGGGCAGGGGCAGGAGCCCGGAGCTGCTGCAGGCAGGGCACAAGGCAGCCATGCCCAGGCTTTGTCCCTGCCTTGGGCTCCGTCCATGCCTGGGCTCCGTCCATGCCCGGGCTCCGTCCATGCCAGGGCTCCGTCCATGCCTGGGCTCCATCCGTGCCAGGGCTCCGGGGCCGGGAGTGCCAGCCCACATCTGGCCTCCTGATTTTCCTGAGGGTCTATCTCCCCAAATAAGCACAGACAGATACCTACAACTCAACTACATCTGGAATAATCCCCGGCTCCTAACCAAATCCAGAGCTGTAATTCAATCAAGATGTTCTGCTGACACTGTGAACGGGAGAGCGGCGTGGAGCAGCGAGTGTAAATGCCAGCAGAACCGAGACTGAATTACAGCTGCACTGCTGCACCAGACACGTGCTCAGACACAGGGGAACAGAGTCCTCTTTGTTAAACTAAGTATTTTAATACATAGAGGGAGAGGACAGAAAGGACCTGTTAAATATTTACCATTTCAGGCCTTTTCTTGCCGGACATTTTTTCACTGTTGATATAAGCTGCTCTGTGCCGCAGTTAAACCTGCCCATAAAAATGGAAAGGTTCGAAGTGTGCATGACATATTTCAGGGGGACAGAGTGACTCCAGGGGCTGGTAATGAAGCCCAGAGCCTTTCACCTCTGCAGCACTGGTTTGAATCCAAACACCATTTCCATCTGCAGGTGGTTTAGCTGCGTCCCTGTTGCAAGCTGGGCTGTTCTCTGTCCTTGAGACCAAGCGCTCCTCTGGGGGGACCTGGGGAAGGTCCCCCCCACTGCTCAGGGCCTGGTTGTCCCTTCAGAGGGGTCAGGAGGGCAGGGGAAGGGGCCCCAGCTCTCCCTTCCACTTTTGGGAGCTCCAGGACAAGCACAGCCCACGCAGCTGTGTCCTGTGGGGACAGGAGGGTCCAAAACACGCTGAGAACCAGCAAATCCTCCTGCCACTGGAGAGGCCATCCTGGGAACAGGCGGTGCCAGGGCGGCAGCTCCAGCGGCTCCGCTGCTCCTGTGCCAGGGAGCCCCTCAGGGGCACGGAGAGTGTTCTGGAAAACCCGCGGCCATGGACACAGCCCTGCCCTGGGCCGGGCACGCGGCTCGGGCACTGCTGCCCCCAGCGCCTGGAGCTCACCTGCCCTGGAGCCGAGACTGCCCGGGTGCGCAGCGCGGGCCGGTGACAGCCCCGGAACGAGTCCCGCTGGCAGCAGCGGCACTGCAGCCTCCCGGCGGCGTGTCCTGGTGCCTGAGCCCGGCAGTGAAAGCATCTGTCTCCGACGGTGCTGCCTGTCTGTCTGTCTGTCTGCCTGCTGCTAAAACCGGCAGCGAGAAGGCTCCGTCCTCACCCCAACGGGGCGGGAACTCAGCTGCCCCTGCCCAGGGCAGGGCTCCTCTGAGGAGCTCAAATGCTGCAGATCTCAGCAAAAACGGTGGGAAGAACTCAAATATGCAACAAGCACCGATTTTCCATGTGGATGCATTGCCATTAGGCTTACCCATTAATTAGAATAATAGTAATTGTTACGATAATGATGATTATAGAGACTACTTCATATTTACTGAGGTTGGAAATATCTAAACCAAACCCTTGCACAAGCCCCATGCTTTTATCAAAGCCATTAATGTCTGAGATAACATTTTTAAATGCCAAATTTTCTATGAAAACGTATATTTATATCAAGAAAATTAAATTTCAGTTTAAGGTTCTTATTATAAATAAAAGAAAATAAGTCAATAAAACAATAAATATTTAACTGAATGAAGCAGAAATTATATCCAATTATATTTTCTTTAAAACCCAATTTATCTGCCAATATTTTCTTTAAATGCTCATGTTACTTTTTCACTTACTAACAATAAATGCCTGGATGCATTTCAAAGTGGTGCCTTTTCTATTATTTCATTTCCTGGAGTCCTCGGCTTGAAAGGACATTAATAGCACACTATAAATAAAAAAAAAAAAAAAGTTACTTAAGGATTTACAGCTGAGGATTTCTATGGAAACAAACCAGAGAGGGGAGTTTGCATCAGGGTGGGGGTGGGGGATGGAAACAAAGAGATGAAAATGGGAACCAAACTTCAGCTGCCACGTGGCAGCCCCAGATCCTCCTGCCTGTGCCTGGCTCCACCTCTGGGGTCACCGGGGTGGGGGGCACAGGGTACCCCCAAAGCAGCCACCGGGCCCTGGTGCTGCTCCAGCACGGGGACATGGGGACAGAGGGATTTGGGCTGCCAGGGGAAGCTGCTGCCAGACCCCTGCCTGTGCCCAGGATGAGAACTGCAGGAGAGTTATGGGGATGATCCCACATACCAGGGCACTGCGGGACACGGGGACACCACGGGACACTGGGGTGCAATGGGACACTGGGATGCAATGGGACACTGGGACACCATGGGACACTGGGACACCATGGGACACGAGGACACTACAGGACACTGGGATGTTATGGGGCACTGGGACACTACAGGACACTGGGATGTTATGGGACACTGGGACACCATGGGACACTGGGGTGCAACGGGACACTGGGACACCATGGGACACTGGGATGTTATGGGACACTGGGACACTACAGGACACTGGGATGTTATGGGACACTCAGGCCACAAGCCTGGGACGTCTCCTTCTCCCCGTGCTCAGTCACCCTCGGAGCACCTGAGCACCAGCCAGCAGAGGGGAATGGCTCCATCGCCAGCTCTCACAAATGGGAAGCGGATTTCCAAGTGAGAGGAACCAAAATGGTTTGCATAACATAGGAAACAATTCAACAATCAAAAAATCTTTCACTACTTAATAGGATTTTATAAATTGAATTATCTCTGTAGGCGCTGACAGTCCGAGCCAATCAATCAATTAAGGGATGCCCGGCTCGAGCGCAGACCCGCTCGGGGAGGGTGCTGCTGGCAGGGCACCTGCGCCCTGCCCACCCCCAGACCCCCGAGCCAGGGCCCCAGGCCTCCCCACCACAGCCCTGCTCCTGTGGGACAGCCCAGCCTGACATTCAGGGCCACATCTGGGACATGGGCCCAGCCCAGCTCCATGAGTGTGCAGCCAGAGGGCCCCGGGGACAGGCAGAGCCCTGGGTGCCTCCTCTGTCTCGGGCATTTTGGGGACTCCTGTGGAGGCTCCTGCATCTGCCTCTGCCCCTGAGTGCGCACTGGTGCGGAGGGCGCAGCGGGTTATTGATGGCGTGTAGGACCAGGTGTTCACAGACGAAAGGTTAGTTTATTAATCCTCTGGGAGACCTTATGAAAAACAAATTCAGGTAAACAACATATTTTTCTTGACTGCTTTCAAGATTTAAGGCAGGGATCCTGTTCTTGGAGTCTCTTCGACGCATTTCCATTGCACTCTGTTATTACATTCTTCAAAAAAGAGAGATTGCTTCTCGTGCCACGTTCTGGGAGAGAGAAACCTAATTGAATCTGCTGCCCATGTGGCTGGACAGCATCTCCTTCCCAGTTATGGATGGGCTGGAGAGTCTCTGAAGCACACGGGCAGGCCCATTGGAAAGGCATTGCTCTGCTGGGTGCCTGCAGTTCCGTGCTGTGTCTGTCCCGGGGCCCACCAGCTCAGCTGCTGAGGTGCCCAGCCTTCCCTCTGTGTGAATTCCCTCTGTGAATGCCTTCCCAGACATTCCCTCTGTGCCCAGAGCAGGTTCTGTGGGGGCTCTTTGTCCAGCCGAGCTGGGGGAAGATGGGTTTCCAAGTGAAGCCTCCTCTGTGCCCCCTCCAGGGAGGACCTGGGCGCTCTCGGCGTGGCACAGACACTTCAGCCCCTGCACCCCACAGTGCTCAGAAGCACCTCCACCCCTCCCAAGGCTGCCCTAGACGTGGCAGGACCAGGCCCCCGGCCTGGAGCCCAGCACAGAGCCCACCGAGAGGAACCAGCTCCCAGGTGGCTGCCCTGGGACCAGTGGGGACAAGTGGGGGCTAATTTGAGAAGGAATCCCACAGGGAGTGCCAGACACTGCACACTGCTTCATGAAGGCTCTGAGCGTGGTGCTCAGGAGAGAGAAATCCCTGTGCCCTGTTTATGACCACTGGAACTTGATTAAGCACTGAACTTTAATTAATTGAGTGGCTTGGAGTAATAAGTTCTGCGGATTTGCTTGGCCCAATGAAGAGGTGAATAGTTAATTGCCATTAGCTGTCAGGTGTGAGGGCCAGCCTGGCACGAGCCCCACCATGGATCAGACGAGGCACAGACACCAGCGCTGCCTGGCGCCAGCCCCTGCTCTGAGGCATCCCAGAGCCCTCCCCATAGCCCTGGACCCCCAGCCCCCTGCTCTGAGGTGTCCCAGAGCCCTCCCATGACCCCTACCACTGACTGGAGCCAGAGGGGCAGCGAAACCCCCGCCAGGCTGGGGAAGCATTCCCAAGGTCGGCTCCCCATCCCCTTCCATTCCTTCCGCCACAAAGAGTCAAGGTCTGAGGTGAACCCCCTCAGTCCAGCGTGTGCTGCAGAGCCGGGAGCAGAGGCTGAGGAGGAAAAGTGCAGTGCAGGAAGGTGCTTCCCACCCAGAACGGGCTGGAGCAGGAGGGCGAGGCCCCGGCGCACGTGCCCTGCCTGTGCTCCAGCGTGCCTCTCCTGCTCCTTAAATTGATTGGCACTTTCTATTTGAGGAAAAATGAGTTCTTAAAATTGAAATACTGGTTATTGTTATGGTAATACAGCAAGGCTGTGGCAGCAGAGATTTTAAGATACAAAAAAGGTTAGTTTGAATGAAGCAGCTGAGAGGTGAGTCTATATAAAGTACTCAGGACTAATGAGTTCCGAGGGATCTGCGTATCGGGTCCGGACCCCTTAATGCTGCTGATTCAAGTGGTGGGTGCAGGTAATCACCAAGATAACCCGAGGCCTCTGGGATCATTACTGCTTTATCACATTTTGTATAAAATATTTTCGGCCTCATTTAGGATGTCAGCCTCTATCAAACGTTTCCTGGCGTTCAGAGCCCGACGCAGCCCCGCGGCTCCAGCGTACCTGGAACCCTCAGCATCCTCCCTGGCCCTGCACACCTGGAACCTGCGCTGTTCTCTCAGGCTGCTGTCCCTGGAACCCTCCTGTCCCACCAGGAGAGGCACTCGGGGCACCCCAGACTCTCTGAGGGGGCCGTGGTGCTGAACAGGAGATTTGAGAATAATGTGAGAACAAAAGTATTGAGCTGTATTAGCAGGACATAGTGACTGATTCCCAACATCTGTTATTGCTTTCTCTCATCTGTACCTGAAATTAGCAATTTAGAGCCCATACCTTTATTTGGAAAATAATAGTACAGAATTATAAAAGTTTAATATGCTCTCAGTAAAATGAAAAATGAGCAGTTATGATATTGTCTAACACTTTCAAATGTGTTTATTAATTCATGTTTTAAATCATAAGTTTCATTCTGCAGGAGAGTCATACACAGCAATAAGCAAGTTTTAAAATATTAATGAATAAACAATATTTCTCTATTGAAATATAACATGCTTCTTTGAACAATGTACCAATGGTAATAAATCACAACCAGCAGAAAATTGCATTTCATATTTAATACAACTTGAACTCTGCCTTTTTATAAACGATATCTTTTTTGTTTAATTGGCGTCAGTTCAGATCTAGCAGATTGCTAATAAAATTCTGGATTTCCATACTTAATGATGCGTGCTCTTTATGCTGAATTTTACCACAAAAAATGCAACCTTTTATTATACGAATCGCAGGCGTTAATAGGTGATCTCCCAGCATGGGCAACGGCCCCGCCTGCTCTGCCCAGGCCTGCCCCGGGCTCCCCCGCAGCCAGGGGTGGCCGAGTGCCACATGCCCGCTCCGAGAGCCATCCCCAGCGAGCCGAGCGTGCCGGGGACTGCGGGACGAGGAGGAGGAGGAGGAGGAGGAGGAGGAGGAGGAGGAGGAGGAGGAAGGTCCCGTCCCCCCCGGTCCCTGGCCCGGGGTGAGATGCGCTCATCGGGGACAGCCCTGGGTCCCCACCCAGCCCAGAGCACGGGCTCGCCCAGGGCTCTGGGCACCCCTTAGCACCCGCCTTGGCACCGCGGAGAGGAATGAAAGTAATTGGGTTTAATTAGCCAGTGTAAACACGATCCTTAAAATTCGTTGCCACCTGAGGGTTTTGGCAGTCTTCAATAAATTAATCCTTTTTATTATATCAATGACAGGAAGATGATCAAATAGGCTTTGATATAGATTTTGGGATTTAGCACCTAGTAGTGCTCTGACATGCTTGAACTTCTCCTGCTGCTGCTGCTGGAGGCAAGAACGGGGCTACAAACAGCGTCTGCTCCGAGCTGCTCCCCGGCGCAGCGGGCTCGGCGATGGGGAACTTTGAAGAGAAGTTTGTCTTCAGGATTTGTTGGGTAAGTTGGGCTCCCAGAGGGCAGGGGAAGGAGGGGAGAGGTGCGGGAGCAGCGGGCACAGCCAGCAGCGCCTCGGGCAGCGCACCCGGCCGGGGCTGAGCGGAGCCCGGCTCCGGGCCCTGCCGGGGCTCTCCTCGGTCCGGAGCCGTGCAAATCGCTCCGTGCTGAGCCCAGGGCCCTGCTGGCGCTGCAGGAGCCCCGCACAGCCGGGCCGGGGCTCCGTGGGGCAGGGACGGTTTCCCAGGGGCTGCTGGACACAGCCCCGACCTGTGGCTCAGCCAGGATCATAATCCAGCCCCATCCTTCCACTGTCCCAGCTGCAGGAAGGAGCCGGTGGCTTTGTCATTCAGGGCAATCGATTTCAGTGGCAGACGGGTGCCCCGGGGTGCCCACAGAAGGTGAGGGGCCCCATGTCCCACCTGGGAAGGCCAGGAGACTGGTTCAGCTACTGTGCAGGTATGCTCCATCCTCCCTGGGCATGATGGCCCAGCATCTGGTGCACACAAAACCTTCTCCAGCCCCTGCAACCAAGGAAAGGATCACTGGATGGGAATTCTAATCATATATTATATTACCATGTCATATTAGACTAATAAAATCCTAATATGATACAGGAATGGGGAGCATATCATAACTCCTCTGTGACTAATACAATGCAGGCAATAAATCACTCCAGGGCTTATCCTTAACAATTGTATCAGAGCTTTCTGTGTCACACTGCTAACTCAGTCCCTCTGATCTAATGGTTCACTTTTCTTCACAGTCCATATGGCAGTGACATTAAAGCTAATGAAATAAAATAAAATTTGCCAATCTTTGAAGAATTCCATTCTTTTAAAAGGATGTATTTTATTAACACAAACTGGAAACATCTTCAGTTACTCACAGTTACTTTTATCACATTGGAAATACATGGCACAGATACTGGCAGTGTCACTGCACCTTGGCTCACGTGTGTCAGGCCACTGCTGCAGGATCACACGGGGCCACTCAGCCTCACACACATGGGGCCAAGTCAGCAGAGCTGCCCCACCGACCCAGCCCTGCAGGGCACGGATCCTGCCATGCCCCAAGGCCTCCCCAGCTCTTCCCTTCCTGGGCTCAGGATCCCTCCGAGCCCAGACACACAGGGCACAGCAGGCACAGCCAGGCACAGCCGGGCACAGCAGGCACAGCCAGGCACAGTGGGCACAGCAGGCACAGCGGGAGCTCGCCACCTCTCCACCATCAGCTCTGAGGCTGTGGGGCTGCTCCCACGGCTCAGCAGGTCATAAACCAGAGGCATTGTGTCTCCCCAGCTTCTCGAGGCTCCCTCCTCCTGCAGGACACCCCGGAGCAGCGGCCGGGCCATGGTCCCCACGGTGCCCACAGTGCCCATGGCACAGCAGGTCAGACGGAGCTGGGGCTGGGCCCAGAAGTGGCTGTGGAGCCCTGCCCAGGGAGCAGCGTGGGTCTCTCCTCCAGACACCCTCATGCCTGTCCCAGTGATGGATGCCTTAGTCAGGTACGCGCTGAGCACAGGAGATGGCGATTCCTGGGACCTGCTGCAAATCCTCCTCTTGGTCCTGCTGTGCTCCACACAGGGTCTAGGGCTGGCACCTCCCATGGCTGGTGGGCTCCTGCAGCAGGGTTCTCGTGTGCCCAAAGCTCAAACGTGGGCGCAGGGCATCAGGATGGTGCTGCTCAGGGTGGGAGGGCTGAGGGTCTCCTCCCCTGGTGAGAGCCACTGTTCCTGCGAGGCTCCTTCAGGGTGTAGCTGCCGGGTGAAACACAATATACCATCAGCAGCTTGATCCTAGTACTGGTGCTGGCAGTAAACCTCCCTGATGCGTGATCAGGCCTCAAGGATAAGATGTTTATTATTTGCCGTGGAACCACGTGGCTGCTCTCCAACGTAAGGAAAAGCCAAATTGCACTTGTAATTCAAAGGGACCCAAAGCCTTAATGCTGCAAAGCAGCAGCTAATGATGCCCAGCGGGCGTGGGGCACGCAAGGGCGGCCCAAAGGTTGTTGATGGCCTTCCTATGAACCTCCTCAGTGTGTGACAGGTCCTTGCCTGTGGCCAGCAGAGATGTGATCAAGATGAGGGACGTCTGAGTGTTCATTACGCTGCCTACTACGCCTCCGCTGACACACTTTACATTTAAAATATAAAATACCATTTCCACTGGGCTGTAGCACAAACACTGAGCGAGTGGACTTGGGGAGCTCCATTAGCAAATGCAAATTGTTGGGTGCTTTGTCCTCAGCATGCCGAAGTCTTCGGCAGTCCACAGTCCCCACCTGCCCCAGCTCCCGTTAACTGATAACAAAGGCTTTGCAATGCACGTCTGGCTCTTTACTTGTTTATTTAAGCGCACCACCTGTGGAAGAAGCAGCACTGTTCAATTCCAAACCTGATGGAGGTGAGCCTGCTGTGTGAGCAGAGCAGCAGCAGTCACTGCTGGGTGAGAGTGTGGTGTGCAATGTCACCACGGCCCGGCCCGGGGGAGAGTGGCAGAGCAAAGGTAATTTACAAAACACCCCGGTACAAGAATTGTTGAGAAAAGCTGAACCACAAGCTCACTGAATCATGCAAATAGTTGTTCAGCCCCCAAAGGAACACCTGAAGGCTGGAACAGCCCAAGGGAAGGGAAGGTGATGGCCCAGCAGCTCCTCACCAGCTGCAGCAGGGGCTGGTGCTGGTGAGCCTCCTCCTGCCTAGCTGCACTAACCCGAGTAGTGAGTAGTTATATTTATCAAAGACCATTTGCTGCAAGTGATTAACGTTAATTTGATTTCCTGTGAGTCAATTTCCTTGAGATATGGTAAATAGGCTATTACCTGTTATTGACCTTTACTTTATTAAAAAGACTTAAAATTAGCATTTATATATATACGTCCTTCCAAAAAAGTTTTTTTAATAAAGAAAAATATTTTTATAATCACATTAGACTTGCTAGCTGAGGCTATAGCTCCAAAGTTAATGTTAAATAAAAATGGTAATTAAGAGTGAATATGATGATGGTTTTTAAACTCATCTAAAGGCCTGACCCCTTCCTTTACCTCCACTTGATTTGTGGCTCCCAGGCAGAGCAGGGCAGCAGCGGAGGCAGGCGCTGGCAGGTGGAAGCCTTTGCCCAGGATGTGCCTCTCCCAGGATTTCCAATTCTCTCCTGGCAAGAGGGCACAAGGACCTGCTGGTGTTTATAAAGAGATGCTCAGCTCCTGCTCCGTGCCAGCTCGCTCCTCTGGAGACCGACACATCTCCTCAGGCTGACTTGAACTGAGCAGGAAGAAATTACGTCAACGTTTGATCATGAAAGCAAAAAGTTTATTCATGTTTGAAACTACATATAACTACCACGAGGAAGACTTTTCAATCCAGGGTGTAATCCAGTTAGAAAGTAACACGAAACGGTTTAATACATTAGAATCACTGCCACAAATTATTTTCATGACTCAATCAGTTTCAGAATCGCATACAATACAAAAGAGAGAGAGAAAGGGCCCCTGCAATCCAGGGGGATGTACAGTACTGAATACTGAAGTCTGTATGCATTACAATTAGTTGTTGGTTTTTGCGTGTATTAGTAACAAGATGAAGAACATTCAAAATGCTTCTCAGTATTTACAACAGTTGCACTGTTTTGTGTCCAACCTAAGACCCCATGTTTCCACTTCCGCTTCTTTAGCAGTTGCCAAGGCAACCCTGATTTGTAGGAGATTACAATGTACATTACATTTCGTGGGGAAACAAAGAGTTAATTACAAGATGCAAAAAGATAAGAAAGAGACAAACTACAGCGTGAGTATCGTTCAGAGGTAGTAAGTGAGCACTCTAAGCTACAGAACATGTTGAAAGTCTATTGGTTTGTATGAGTTCGCATGAGGTAATAAAGCTGTGTTTGATTGGTGAGATGTATAAATACTCTTTTGCTACACTATGTACAACACTCCATATCACGGTGCTCTTTCCTTTCCTTTTCCTTTGTTTGTGGTTTGCTGCCAAGCAGAGGCACCAGCCCTTGGCAGGCGTGGGTAGCACCCAGCTCATACTGTAAAACCCCGGGTGGTGGTGTGCACAGAGACCAGCAGCAAGAGTCGGCATCTCCCAAGAGCAACCTGTGTCCGTGTCGGGATTCCGAGGGGAGGCTCGGGCTCCGGGGGGGCTTTAGCAAGAAAAGATGCTCCTGGTTTCCAATCTAATTTGTAAGACAATAGATCTCAACAAAAATGTGACGAATAAGGATTCTTAAACACGACCATTGTTAACCGAAATAACTGAACAGCTCTTTTTATTCCAGCTCTGTGAGAGATATGAAAAGATGAAACACAATCAAAGTCTGTGATTCCTGTCGACTTTCCATGGAAATATGCACACAATTAAATTTGGGTGAGGCGGTTCTTTGTGTCTGCTCTTGCTACTGAGGTTAAGCTTGTCCTGTACTTTTACCCTTAAGGCCAAGTAATTGGCAACTGTTAGACCAACATCATTAAAACTGCTGATAATAAATTATGATAAAATAGTTACAGGGCTATAAACAATGCTAAATCTTGGCCTAATTGGATAAAGTGCTTTTTAACATTGTGTGTTTTAAGTATAAATACAAATGATTATGATACCTTTAAAAAACAGATTTACCAAGTTTTCTAATAAGACAAGGTTTTACAGTAAAGCTGTAGGTGGTTGGCTACAAAAAACTCTTTCCTTTTTCTCCTGCAACTCTGAATGCGCTAATCAAGGCATCTCAGCTCAGGGAAAAAGTGTTGCTAGGAGATTAGTTAGAGGTATCCGAGTGCACACTTCCCGGCCCTTCTGTAGGGGAAGTCACAGAAGATGGAGTGGTTGCGTCCTGCCAGCCTCCATTAGCCTGCAAAGGCAAAAACAAGTCAATTGATACCATTGCGCATATTAATTACACCGCGGGCCGATGGCGGGGCTGCTCGGGGAGGGGACGGTCCCGCACTCTGCGGGGCTGTGCACGGGCAGGGAAAGCAGGAGCCCTTCGGCCAGATGCTGCCTGCAGCCAGGACTGCGGGATTTCTGCAGAGATCATCCCTGTTTTAATGAGGAACATCCCTTCACCGGCGCTTCAGCTTTTTCCCCTGAGAAGACAAGCCTGGGGCGATCCGTGTTTAACCCCCGCGTCTCCCCTCACTTGCCCAGGTTCGGCACGGCCTCTCCCCAGCGGCGGGGCCTCGGCAGAGCTGCCCCAGCCGGTTCCCCGCACATGCCCCCCCAGCTCCGGGTGAGGGCAGGGGGGATCGGCTTTGCAATTACCGCAGCGGCGGCCCCGCTCCGGCCCGCGCCGCGGCCGCGGCCCTCCCGCCTCAGACCTGCCTCAGCACGAGCAGCGCAGGAACAAATTTGCCTTATGTCTCGGCCAATCGAGGCAATTGCTGGAATCAATGTCTGATCGGATTTCGGCTGTGGCAGACAGCTTGTCGCTACATATTTTTATGTCAGTCAAGAAGAGGGAGGCGCGGGGCTCGTGAGTTGGGGGACGCTGAGTGGAAGTGACGGGGAGGCCTCAGCGCAGCGCCCGCGAGAGCGGCCCCGGCCGCGCCGCCGCTGCCCCCGGCCCTGGCAGGGAAAGGTTAGCAGGAAAATGTGCTCCTGGGGCTCGGCCACCCGAACCCTCCGGGCCGGGGACACCGGGGAGACGCGCAGGGCAGCGCCGGTGTGGCGGGGGAGCCGCGGCCGCCGCCCCTCGCACCCCACAGCCGGCCCGGCTCCGCGCTCATCCATCACGGCACGGAGCGCCGGGGGAGAGCAGCCTCCGTAATTATCTCCTCTGCAGATGGAACAGCAAACAGCGCAGCTTCAGCCCGACAAACCCCGGGGTCTGGGCTTTCCCTTCGGTAAAATGAAGGGCAGCACCAACCCGCAGCAGCCAGGCCGCACCCCGGCGACATGCCCGCTGCCCGGACACACCGAGCAGGCACGGACCCTGCTCGCTGCGGCAGCACCGCCAGGTTTTATTTTGTAAAGATACGAGAATCTACTTAGAGAAAGAAAAACTCTTGTGCAGATATGAGTCTAAAGATATTCCATCTGAAGTAAACATCATTCCTCTTTTATCCAAATTTATAAACAACAAATGTACAATATTTTTACTCAGCTTGGCAGCTGGAAGAGAGGTTGTCAGCAAGCATTCTTTTTTTCAAATAAATTAATCCTTACTCTGGTGGTTTGAGATTATGCACTGTATTATACAACAGCGCCTTATCAGGCCTCATCAGTGAAGATGGAATTCATGTCTGTAAAATGCTGCAGGCAATCACAGTTTCATATTTTATCATGTTGATAAGGATATCGCAAATTCTCTGAAGCATTTCAAAACACTTAAATGAAAAAGGAGAAATGCAACTAAAAGGCTTTTTATATGGTTTGTTGTGGGTTATTATGAGTTATTTATAAATCCAAAAAGAAAGATTTGACATTTCAAATGTAAAAGATTTGAGTATTTAATGGTACTTTTTTCCCCTTACAATTGAACATCTTCAATCACATTTTAAATCATTAATATTTACTCTCATGGCAAGTGGCAACTCAAAACGGGGGGAAAACCTCCCCTTCCCTGTGGCTGCAGCAGCTCACCCTGGGTCTCCCCGTTCCCCTTCTCCGTGGGTTTCTGGGGCTGCTCAGCACCCGTGCCCCAATCCACATCAGTTGGGAAGCACTGGGGTAGACCCTGTGAGGGGGAGAGGGTCACTAGACTGGGAATTCTCTAATTTTAGTGTCTATGAGTATGAAGGAAAACAAAGAAAAATCACCTCTCAAGCAAATATGAAACATTAAAAAAAATATATAAAGCACTAATTGTTGCAGCTGTAAGTGTGAGAAAGAAGCTAGGGATGAGGGATGAGGGATGAGGGATGAGCTGTGCCGTGCAGCCTCGCTGCTGCCGCGGGCTGCTCCTTCCCTGCTCCCAGCCCAAGGAAGGAAGGAAGAGCACATCTCCACATTGATTTATCCCGGCGCCGAGCGCAGCCGCGGGCACAGCCCGCCCAGCCCGGGCACTGTCACATCCCATCGCTTACGGCCAGCGGGAGGACATTTAGCACCTATCACCATCAAGCCCATAATCCCTCAATTTACTGGCATCTGTTAGCCAGACTGACTGCTCGCTGCCGTTTGGAGTAACAAGGCCAAAGGTACCTCTCACACACAGGAAAAATGGGCACCCCTGAAATGGCCAAAGGTGCATCAACGTCCCTCAGAGCTGGCACAGGCAGCACAGCACAGCTCCCTGCCTGGCTGCTCAGCCACAGCAGCCTCTCAGAGGCTGTTGCCTTTTAACTCATAAGGCTGAAACAAATAAAAATTCAAACCATTTATAGTCACAGATCTGGAATTTCTTTCTTCTTCCACTAACAAGCCTTACAGCTGCACCAAGGGCTGCTCTGTGGTTCATCCCCAAAGATATGATATTAAACAACACGTTTGCAAGAGCAATTAATACAGGTATTAATGACTGCATTTACCTGCCACTGCGCTTATGGCTCTCCAAACCACTGTTCCCCCGGGTACTCACATTTAAATTATGTGGACTGTACAGTGAATTTCCTCCCAAGCCATCATTGTATCCTCCCGTCTGATTGATAACATGACGCAGGGTATCCACCTTAAAGTGAGGGGAGACAGGATTCATCATTCCAAATCTATTAAAACATCATCACTTACAATAGGCAACATTTTGAATTATGTGAGCCAAAAGGGTTTAGCATCTTCTATGAAAGGCAAATTTATCAATCAAGACTGACTGGCAGAATTTCAACCAATCCGTGCCCGGTAGAGCCCATACATCTCTGCTGCTCTCACCACCAAACACAACTTCCTCCAGCACCGCAGCTCCTGCCCAAGTGTCTGCAGCAAAGTGCTGGGAATGTTCACCCGCCTGTGTGTGCTGGCATGTGTGCAGGAGATGATGGTGTGTACACAGCACAGAAACCATGGAGCCAGCCCTTCTGAGGGGGCTGGAACAGTGACTGGCAGTGAGGTGTATTGTAATCGCTCAGTCAGAGGCGTTCTGACATTTAAGTAAATACAGGAATAGATTAATGAATTAATAAATAAAAGTTTGTCCAATAAATGAAAGAGAGATGGGAGAGTTGTTTTGTTTGTTTTTTTTTTAAAGGGTAGGGGAAGGAGGGAAGAAAGGAAAAACAGAAAGAAAGTGTCACTGGATTTACAGTGTCCATGGAAGTCAGATGCACCCAGTCCCATTCCATGAGCTCAAGCCAGAGCCGAATGCATTCACAAAGCTTAAAATTTCAATCAGAAAAAAATCATTCTTTCCTTAATATTTGTGAAATTCAATGCCGGGGTAAGAATAGGCCACATCCAGAAATATGCAGCCTCCACTCTGCAGCGAGGCCCAGACCAGTTAATAGAGCCAGAGTAAGGTGGAATTTTTAGCCCAAACCCTACCCTGCCAGAAAGGCCCTGCTGGGGGCATTTCTCCTACCTGTGACTGCACATTGGCTCCGACTTGGGACCCCTGGTAAGAATCCCCATTCAGACTCTGCATGTTCATGAACATGTCCCCAGAATTTGGGAGGTTAAAAGAACCAGAAGAACCTGGAAAGGAAAGAGTTAGGTAGCTGAATAACAGAGAGCTGCAAAAACATAACCCCGAGACCTGAGGGCAGGGGAAGGAGAAGCAGCAGGACAGGAGAGGACAGGCAAGGCGCAGTGGAGGGGAAGTTGCTGCCCTGGCGTGGGGTGAGCGTGGCCACCGGACCCCACAGCAGCCACCAGATCCCGGCTCTCAGCCCCAGAGCGCTGTGCTGGGCAAGCCTGGAAGCTCCCTGCAGCCCAGGGCAGCTCTTCCCTCTGGAAGAGCAGCCTGTACAGCAATGTTTCCATGTCAGAGCTGTCCCTCTGTGGATCGCTCCATCATGAGGTGCCATCACCAAACACTCATTTTGAGCCCGTGCTTTGTGTCTCCTGTCTCCTTCCAAAGGAAATGCTTGGCAGTTCCCAATTATGTGGTTTA